>NW_027602859.1:0-7500 GCF_053455715.1 Rhinoraja longicauda | reverse complement strand
AAACCCAGACAAGACCCAGACAACACCGGACAAGACCGGACAAGACACAGACAACACCGGACAAGACCGGACAAGACCCAGACAACACCGGACAAGACCGGACAAGACCCAGACAAGACCGGACAAGACCCGGACAAGACCGGACAAGACCGGACAAGACCGGACAAGACCGGACAAGACCCAGACAACACCGGACAAGACCGGACAAGACACAGACAACACCGGACAAGACCGGACAAGACCCAGACAACACCGGACAAGACCGGACAAGACCCAGACAAGACCGGACAAGACCCGGACAAGACCGGACAAGACCCAGACAAGACCGGACAAGACCCAGACAAGACCCAGACAAGACCGGACAAGACCCAGACAAGACCGGACAAGACCCAGACAAGACCGGACAAGACCCAGACAAGATCGGACAAGACCGGACAAGACCCAGACAAGACCCAGACAAGACCGGACAAGACCGGACAAGACCCGGACAAGACCCGGACAAGACCCGGACAAGACCGGACAAGACCGGAAAAGACCCAGACAAGACCGGACAAGACCCAGACAAGACCGGACATGACCCAGACAAGACCCAGACAAGACCGGACAAGACCGGACAAGACCGGACAAGACCCAGACAAGACCGGACAAGACCGGACAAGACCCAGACAAGACCTGACAAGACCGGACAAGACCGGACAAGACCCAGACAAGACCCAGACAAGACCGGACAAGACCCAGACAAGACCGGACAAGACCCAGACAAGACCCAGACAAGACCCAGACAAGAATGGACAAGACCCGGACAAGACCGGACAAGACCCAGACAAGACCGGACAAGAACCAGACAAGACCGGACATGACCCAGACAAGACCCAGACAAGACCGGACAAGACCCAGACAAGACCGGACAAGACCGGACAAGACCCAGACAAGACCTGACAAGACCGGACAAGACCGGACAAGACCCAGACAAGACCCAGACAAGACCGGACAAGACCCAGACAAGACCGGACAAGACCCAGACAAGACCGGACAAGACCCAGACAAGACCCAGACAAGAATGGACAAGACCCGGACAAGACCGGACAAGACCCAGACAAGACCGGATAAGAACCAGACAAGACCGGACAAGACCGAGACAAGACCCAGACAAGACCCAGACAAGACCGGACAAGAACGGACAAGAACGGACAAGACCCAGACAAGACCCAGACAAGACTAGACAAGACCCAGACAAGACCAGACAAGACCGGACAAGACCCAGACAAGACCGGACAAGACCCAGACAAGACCGGACAAGACCGGACAAGACCCAGACAAGACCCAGACAAGACCCAGACAACACCGAACAAGACCGGACAAGACCCAGACAACACCGGACAAGACCCAGACAACACCGGACAAGACCGGACAAGACCCAGACAACACCGGACAAGACCCAGACAACACCGGACAAGACCAGACAAGACCGGACAAGACCGGACAAGACCCGGACAAGACCCGGACAAGACCCAGACAAGACCGGACAAGACCGGACAAGACCCAGACAAGACCGGACAAGACCGGACAAGACCCAGACAAGACCGGACAAGACCGGACAAGGCCCAGACAAGAACGGACAAGACCGGACAAGACCGGACAAGACCCAGACAAGACCCAGACAAGACCCAGACAAGACCCAGACAAGACCGGACAAGACCCAGACAACACCGGACAAGACCCAGACAACACCGGACAAGACCGGACAAGACCCGGACAAGACCCAGACAACACCGGACAAGACCGGACAAGACCCAGACAAGACCGGACAAGACCCGGACAAGACCCAGACAAGACCGGACAAGACCCAGACAAGACCCAGACAAGACCGGACAAGACCCAGACAAGACCGGACAAGACCGAACAAGACCGGACAAGACCCAGACAAGATCGGACAAGACCGGACAAGACCCAGACAAGACCCAGACAAGACCGGACAAGACCGGACGAGACCCGGACAAGACCGGACAAGACCCGGACAAGACCCGGACAAGACCGGACAAGACCCAGACAAGACCGGACAAGACCCAGACAAGACCGGACAAGACCCAGACAAGACCGGACATGACCCAGACAAGACCCAGACAAGACCGGACAAGACCCAGACAAGACCGGACAAGACCCAGACAAGACCTGACAAGACCGGACAAGACCCAGACAAGACCGGACAAGACCCAGACAAGACCGGACAAGACCCAGACAAGACCCAGACAAGACCGGACAAGACCCAGACAAGACCCAGACAAGAATGGACAAGACCCAGACAAGAATGGACAAGACCCAGACAAGACCGGACAAGACCCAGACAAGACCGGACAAGACCCAGACAAGACCGGACAAGAACCAGACAAGACCGGACAAGACCGGACAAGACCCAGACAAGACCGGACAAGACCCAGACAAGACCGGACAAGAACGGACAAGACCCAGACAAGACCGGACAAGACCCAGACAAGACCGGACAAGACCCAGACAAGACCAGACAAGACCCAGACAAGACCGGACAAGACCGGACAAGACCGGACAAGACCCAGACAAGACCGGACAAGACCGGACAAGACCCAGACAACACCCAGACAACACCGGACAAGACCCAGACAACACCGTACAAGACCGGACAAGACCCAGACAAGACCGGACAAGACTGGTCAAGACCCAGACAAGACCGGACAAGACCCAGACAAGACCGGACAAGACCCAGACAAGACCGGACAAGACCGGACAAGACCGGACAAGACCGGACAAGACCCGGACAAGACCAGACAAGACCCGGACAAGACCGGACAAGACCGGACAAGACCCAGACAAGACCGGACAAGACCGGACAAGACCCAGACAAGACCGGACAAGACCGGACAAGACCGGACAAGACCGGACAAGGCCCGGACAAGACCGGACAAGACCCAGACAAGACCCAGACAAGACCCAGACAAGAACGGAGAAGACCGGACAAGACCGCACAAGACCCAGACAAGACCGGACAAGACCCGGACAAGACCGGACAAGACCGGACAAGACCGGACAAGACCCGGACAAGACCCAGACAAGACCCAGACAAGACCCAGACAAGACCCAGACAAGACCGGACAAGACCGGACAAGACCGGACAAGACCGGACAAGACCGGACAAGACCCAGACAAGACCGGACAAGACCCAGACAAGACCGGACAAGACCGGACAAGACCCAGACAAGACCCAGACAAGACCCGGACAAGACCGGACAAGACCGGACAAGACCGGACAAAACCCAGACAAGACCGGACAAGACCCAGACAAGACCCAGACAAGACCCAGACAAGACCCAGACAAGACCCAGACAAGACCGGACAAGACCGGACAAGACCCAGACAAGACCGGACAAGACCGGACAAGACCGGACAAGACCCAGACAACACCGGACAAGACCGGACAAGACCCAGACAACACCGGACAAGACCGGACAAGACCCAGACAACACCGGACAAGACCCGGACAAGACCCAGACAAGACCGGACAAGACCCGGACAAGACCGGACAAGACCCAGACAAGACCGGACAAGACCCAGACAAGACCCAGACAAGACCGGACAAGACCCAGACAAGACCGGACAAGACCGAACAAGACCGGACAAGACCCAGACAAGATCGGACAAGACCGGACAAGACCCAGACAAGACCCAGACAAGACCGGACAAGACCCGGACAAGACCGGACAAGACCCGGACAAGACCCGGACAAGACCGGACAAGACCGGACAAGACCGGACAAGACCCAGACAAGACCGGACAAGACCCAGACAAGACCGGACAAGACCCAGACAAGACCGGACATGACCCAGACAAGACCCAGACAAGACCCAGACAAGACCGGACAAGACCGGACAAGACCCAGACAAGACCGGACAAGACCGGACAAGACCCAGACAAGACCTGACAAGACCGGACAAGACCGGACAAGACCCAGACAAGACCCAGACAAGACCGGACAAGACCCAGACAAGACCGGACAAGACCCAGACAAGACCGGACAAGACCCAGACAAGACCGGACAAGACCCAGACAAGACCCAGACAAGAATGGACAAGACCCATACAAGACCGGACAAGACCCGGACAAGACCCAGACAAGACCGGACAAGAACCAGACAAGACCGGACAAGACCGAGACAAGACCCAGACAAGACCGGACAAGAACGGACAAGAACGGACAAGACCCAGACAAGACCCAGACAAGACTGGACAAGACCCAGACAAGACCGGACAAGACCGGACAAGACCCAGACAAGACCGGACAAGACCCAGACAAGACCGGACAAGACCCAGACAAGACCCAGACAACACCGAGACAACACCGAACAAGACCGGACAAGACCCAGACAACACCGGACAAGACCGGACAAGACCCAGACAACACCGGACAAGACCCAGACAACACCGGACAAGACCCGGACAAGACCCGGACAAGACCCGGACAAGACCCGGACAAGACCCGGACAAGACCCGGACAAGACCCGGACAAGACCCGGACAAGACCCGGACAAGACCCGGACAAGACCCGGACAAGACCCGGACAAGACCCGGAAAAGACCCGGACAAGACCCAGACAAGACCCAGACAAGACCCAGACAAGACCGGACAAGACCGGACAAGACCGGACAAGACCGGACAAGACCCGGACAAGACCCGGACAAGACCCAGACAAGACCCAGACAAGACCCAGACAAGACCAGACAAGACCAGACAAGACCCAGACAAGACCCAGACAAGACCCGGACAAGACCGAGACAAGACCGAGACAAGACCCAGACAAGACCCGGACAAGACCGGACAAGACCGGACAAGACCCAGACAAGACCCAGACAAGACCCAGACAAGACCGGACAAGACCGGACAAGACCGGACAAGACCCAGACAAGACCGGACCACCTGAGGGTTCTGCAAGAACAGAGCCGACCCCATAAGGGTATCAGGAGGCAGGGTGAGATAATGACACAATGTGTAAAACCAGCAAATCCCACCCAGGAAACATTGCAAAAATTGGCCTCTAATGCTGGAACGTGGGTAAAGCCAAACAAACACGACACATTTTAAATGAACATTACCAAAACAGCCTGTGATATGCCCATGACAAAGGAAAGGCCAAACCTCACCAGAAAAGAGAGGGAGACCATGGCAGAGCTGAGGGATAAAAATGAGATTGTGATAAAACCAGCAGACAAGGGGAGCAGTAGGGATACAAATTAATGTCAATATGGGGCCTGCTCCCACTGGGTAATAGACAAAAACATAGAACAGGGTGACAGGAGAGACCGGATAGCGCAGAGGATAACCTGTGAGCAAAATAATGGGGTGTATGCAGTTTAATGTAAGGAGTGTAACTTACTGTACATAGGCGAAACAGGTAACAGCCTCAGAATCAGCCTGACAGGACACCTCAGCAACACATAAAGTCCATACCCTGTAGTTGACACTCCCAGCAGCACGGGACCCAGTCCCTAGAGATCATGGGCCTAGAAACAAACATAAATTAGTCAACCGGGTGTCGGAAGAGGGCAGAGGGGATATGGATTGAAGCGTTAGACGCGAGAGGCCAAGGGCCTCAACCAAGCATAAACTCAAACTCAGGGTGGACCCTGACTGACTCCTAAAAATCTACAGAAGGGCAAGTGCAAAGGTCAACAGATTTGTACGAGGGTGATGAGACCGTGGGCCAGAGCAAAGTGGCAGTACATGGTGAAAAGGAATCTCCAGGCAGAGATCATTGAGCACCAGAGGGCATTTTGTCCCACTGTCTGATAAATCACAACCTAACCTTAGCAGTGACACGGGCCTCATCACCTTTACAAATCAAAACCGCAGGAGGAGCAAGCCACAAAAAAGATTCAAACGGAGTCAGGAGGGTGAAACCCAATCCAAGGGGGAATATAATGTAAGGGTACCAGCCTAGATAGTGAGGATTGAAATAATCACAGGCTCAGATTTATGCAATCCTTCAAACCTAAAAACAACTTTAGGATAGAATAGCAGGGAGAACCACACAGGGTGCCAACAACCCAAAAGACCCCTGACACCTACTCCTACCTCACAAGGATAGATGATACCCTCACCCCGGAGGGGGTCCCTATGCACCCTTCCCCACCCATAAACCTAACCCTAACACCGGACTGCACCGGACCACCCCAAACAGTCCCCCAAAAACCCTAGGCACCCACCTTCAAACCCCAGCAAGGTAGACGGCATGCCAGAGATGGCCAATGTGCCCACCCCCCAAACCTAACCCTAACACGGAACGGCACTGGATCACCCCAAACAGCCCCAAAAAGACCCTTGGCACCTACCCTCAACTCAACAAAGATAGGAAATAACCCCCACCCACAGAATCTAACCCTAACATCGGGTTGCATAGGACCTCCCCAAACAACCCAAAAGACCCCCAAAAGAGGATCTTAAACCTTTGTAAATAGATGATCCATCCGAGTACCCTCTAGACCCAGAGACCCCCCACCCCATCACACCTGGAACACACCTAGCTCCCCCAGAAAAGACGGACAATTGAAGGGAGTGATAGGACCCTTACACACTCACAACACGATACCCACTCCCGCCTCAGCCCACCTCAGAGACCCCCCCCCCCCACCACACAACGGCCACTAGCTCCACACAGACCAGGTGCAGGTTTGCAAAGCCCACTCACTCACAACAAAGACTTTCAGAACATGATAAAGACAGGAGGCCAGAGGAATGCTGAAAACATTAACATCAGATAAAACAGCAGGAGGCCAGGAACACAAACAATCAAACAAACACAAAGAATAGGGATGACATCAACAGTCCCAACCAAAGTGACCAGTCCCAAGTCAGCAGATGGAAAGGACATACCCAGAAAGGGAGGGATTTTCAACCCACCCTTTAAAACTCCCCACCGACCAGTAGTAGTTATTGATTTTTCCCTGATGAAGCTACAGCAAGAGCGAAACTGGAGGCTTGTTACCCAGTCACCGGTCCCAGGACTCAGCACATGGGAGGAGTAAATCCAGAAAGGTAGGGACATCAACCTACCCTTTAAAACCCCTTATCGGCTAGAAGTTGAGTAGAGCTGCGAGTTGAGCTGCAAGTTTAAAACAGGAGGGTATGGAACTGAGGGGGGTGTACCTGGGACGCCAGGTTTCACCGTTGAGCCCTCTCGAGACGTTGTGGGCTTATCAATGAAACGTCGAGGAAGGAGGGTACCCACCTGATGACCCCGATGACGTACCTACCCTACCTTTCACCAGGGAAAAGTTCAGCAAGTGGTCTCCGTAAGCCGGAAAAAACCAAAGACTTGTGGAGCACCTGGGTGTAAACTGTACTAGAGATATTTGATGTTTATAGTTTACTGCACTAGTATTGCATTGTAGAAACTGTACTAGAGATACTTGATGTTTATAGTTTACTGCAGTAGTATTGCATTGTACTAACTGAGCCAGAAATGAGTAATTAAATG
>NW_027602858.1:0-26473 GCF_053455715.1 Rhinoraja longicauda | reverse complement strand
ATAGTATTAATGGTGTGAAATTAAATGGGGTACTACTGATGTAATGACACGTTATAGGGTAGTTCTGATGGAGTGACACATTGAGGGGGAGAACTGATCGAATGACAAACTGTGGGTTAGTACTGATGGAATGACTATCCATTTAGTAGTATTGATGCAATGGCATTCCATGGGATATTTCCGAATGAATGACATGTTGTGATGCACTAATGATGGAGTAACAGACGATATGGTAGTACTGATGGAGTGACACGCTGTGGGATAGTACTTATGGATTAACATCCTGTGGGGTAGTACTGAAGTGCTGGTACATTTTGGGGTAGCACTGATGGAGTGACACATTCGATGGTATTACTGAAGGGGGGGGAAGCTGTGGGTAGTACGGATGAAATTACATACCTAAAGTAGTATTGACAGTGTGAAACACCGTGGGGCAGAAATGATGGAATGACATACTGTGGGGTTGTACTGTTTAGAGTGACACGCTCTTGGGTTCTACTGATGGAGTAACATGTAGTACTGATGGAGTGGCAGACTGTGAAGTAGTATTGATGAGTGACCTAACGTAGGGTATTATTGATGTAATGGCACATTCTGCGGTAGTTCTGATGGGGTGACGCACTGTGCGGTAGTACTGTTGTTGTGACATAATGTGGGATGGAATTGATGGAGTGACACTGTGCGGTAGCACTGATGGAGTGACCCACTGTAGGGTAGTAATGGTGTAACGGTATACTGTCGGATAGTACTGATGGAGTGACGCACTGTAGGGTCGTACTGGTGTAACGATATACATTGGGATAGTACTGATGGAGTGACGCACTGTAGGGTAACACTGGTGTAATGGTATACTGTCGGATAGTACTGATGGAATGACGCACTGTGGGGTAGTACTGGTATAACGGTATACTGTGGGATAGTACTGATGGAGTGACGCACTGTGGGGTAGTACTGGTGTAACGGTATACAGTGGGATATTACTGTTGGAGTGATATCGGCGAGACCAAGCGCAAGCTCGACGATCGTTTCGCTGAACAGCTCCACATAGTCCTACCTGATCTCCCGGTTGCTCAGCACTTTAAGTCAAGTCAAGTCAATTTTATTTGTATAGCACATTTAAAAACAACCCACGTTGACCAAAGTGCTGTACATCTGATTAGGTACTAAGGAAAAAAAATGAAACATACAGTAGCACGCAAACAGTTCACAGCGCCTCCTCAATGAGCCTCAAACGCTAGGGCGTAGAAATAGGTTTTGAGCCTGGACTTAAAGGAGTGGATGGAGGGGGCAGTTCTGATGGGGAGAGGGATGCTGTTCCACAGTTTAGGAGCTGCAACCGTAAAAGAGCGGTCACCCCTGAGCTTAAGCCTAGACCGCGGGATAGTGAGTAGCCCCAAGTCGGCCGCCCTGAGGGACCTGGAGTTAGAGAGGTGGGTTAGAAGATTTTTGATGTCCATTTAGGGCTTTATACGTGAATAAAGGAGGAGCTTGAAGTTGATTCTGTACCATACAGGGAGCCAGTGGAGAGAGGCCAGAATCGGGGTGATGTGGTCCCTTTTACGGGTACCCGTCAGGAGTCTCGCTGCGGCGTTTTGGACCAGTTGCAGGCGGTACAGGGAAGATTGGCTGATCCCAGTGTATAGGGAGTTGCAGTAGTCTAGGCGGGAGGAAATGAAAGCGTGAATGATTTTTTCTGTGTCGTCGAATTGGAGGAAACGTTTGATTTTAGCTATGGTTCGAAGTTGGAAGAAGCTGGCTTTTACCACAGCGTTGACTTGCTTATCAAATTTTAATGCAGAGTCAAATATCATGCCGAGGTTTTTGACATGCGGTTTGACTAGGCAGGATAGGCTTCCAAGACTGCCTGTTATCGATTTGATGAAGTTGGGAGGGGCCAAATAGGATGACGTCAGACTTGCTCTCATTTAATTGGAGGAAGTTCTGTGCCATCCAACATTTTATGTCCTCAAGGCAGTGTAAGAGTCTGTTTATATTTGACTGGTTGTTGGGTTTCAGGGGGAGGTAAAGCTGAGTGTCACCGGCATAGCAGTGGAAAGAAATGCCGTGCCTTTGAATGATTTGGCCAAGGGGGAGCATGTATAGAGAGAAGAGAATGGGGCCTAGGATGGAGCCTTGTGGAACTCCGCAGGAGAGGCTAGCTGGAGCAGAGGAATAACTGCCTATGTTGATGGCGAAACTCCTATCTTTGTGGTACGAAGCGAACCAGCTCAGGGCAGTGCCATCAATGCCAACCGCGTACCGGAGACGGTCAATAAGGATGGCGTGGTCCACTGTATCGAACGCTGCGCTGAGGTCGAGAAGGAGCAGGATTGCACAGTCGCCGGTGTCGATGGCGAGAAGCAGGTCGTTGTGTACCTTCAACAAGGCAGACTCTGTGCTGTGGTGAGCCCTGAAACCTGACTGGAAACTTTCCAGGATGGTGTTTTGGTGCAGGTAGGGCACTAATTGGTTTAGAATTGCCTTTTCAAGGACTTTTGACAGGAATGGCAGTTTGGAAATGGGTCTGTAGTTGCTAGGCAAGGTGGGGTCTAGTTTAGGTTTTTTCAGTAGGGGCTGGACCACCGCGTGCTTGAAACTGGTTGGAACAGTGCCAGTGGCCAGAGAACTGTTGATAATAGAGAGGATGCTGGGACCGGCTATTGCAATGACATCCTTCAGAAGGGCAGTGGGGGCAGGATCAAGGGGGCAGGTTGCAGGTTTCATAGCGGAGACAAGCTTTGCAAGGGAGGATAGAGTGACGGGTTGGAAGCAGTCCAATTTAGATGAACATTTAGATGAACAATTTAGATAACTCACCCCCGCTCCCCCATTCCCAATCTGAACGTTCTGTCCTGGGCATCCTCCATTGCCAGAGTGAGGCCCAGTGCAAATTGGAGGAACAGCACCTCATACTTCGCTTGGGCAGCTAACATACCAGCGATATGAACATTGATTTCTCTAACTTCAATTAGCCCTTGCTTCCCCTCTCTCTCCACCCCTCCTCCTTCCCAGTTCTCCCACCAGTCTCACTGTCTCCAACAAAATTATATCTCTTTCCCGCCGACCTCTCCGACATCAGTCTAAAGAAGGGTCTCGACCCGAAACGTCATTCTTTCTCTTCAGAGATGCTGCCTGTCTCGTTGAGATACACCAGCATTTTGTGTCGACCTTCGAATTAAATCAGCATCTGCATTTCTTTCCTACACGAAGTACAAGGCACGGCAGGACTTTCGGCTAATAATAGCTGTGCCGAACATGAGACGACCAACCTTACCTGCCTTCTCACAATGTATATCCCTTCGTTACCTGAAAATCTGAACTTGTCTTAAATGTCATAAATGTATCTGCCTCCAACACCAGTGGAGTGGTTGGTAAGATTTTAGGACCCGTTATACAGGATGATGTGATAGAGTACTTATAAGTGCACGATGAAATAGGCATAAGTTGGCATGGCTTTGTGAAGGGAAGGTCGTGTTTGATAAATTTGCTGGAATTATTTGAAGACGTAAATAGCAAAATAGCCAAAGGAGAGACAGTAGATGTTGTTTACTTTGATTCACAGAAAACCTTTGATCAGGTGTCACAAGATGGCTGCCGAGGAAGATGAGAGCCCACGGCATCAAAGGGAAGACACCAGCATGGATAACTGGTTGGCTGGATGGCAGAAGACAAAGAGTGGCAATAAAGAGGGATTTTTTTTCTCGTTGGCTAACAGTAATTAGTGGAGATCTTCAAGGATCGGTGTTTGTCCGCTACTCCACGTTTTATATTATGATTTGGACGAGGGGATTGAAGGCTTTGTGGCCAAGTTTGCGGATAATACGAAAAGAGGTGGAAGGGCAGGTAGTTTAGAGAAAGCATGGACTCCGCAGAAGGACTTGGACATGTTGGGGGAATGGGCAGAGAAGTGGCAGATGGAATATAGTGTAGCAAAGTGCGGAGTATTTGGTAATAGGAATAATGGCGTAGACTGTTGTCTAAGTGGGGAAATAATCCATAAATCGGAAGTGCAAAGGGACTTGGGAGTGCTGGTTAAGGGTTCCCCAAATTTTTATCTGCAATTTGAATCGGTGAGATTGATCAGCCTTGATCACATTGAATGGTGGTCCTGGCTCGAAGGGCCGAATGGCCTACTCCTGCACCTATTGTCTATTGTCTATTGTCTAATGGAAGCAAACTCAATGCTTGCATTTATTTCAAGAGGACTTGTATACAGAAACACGGGTGTAATGTTGAGGCTATACAGCCATATAACCATATAACCATATAACAATTACAGCACGGAAACAGGCCCGTTCGACCCTACCAGTCCACGCCGACCACTTTCTCTGACCTAGTCTCATCTGCCTGCTATCAGACCATAACCCTCCAATCCCCTCCCATCCATATACCTATCCAATGTACTATTAAATAATAAAATCGAGCCTGCCTCCACCACTTCCACCGGAAGCTCATTCCACACAGCCACCACCCTCTGAGTAAAGAAGTTACCCCTCATGTTACCCCTAAACTTTTGTCCCTTAATTCTGAAGTTATGTCC
The DNA here is from genome assembly GCF_053455715.1 of Rhinoraja longicauda. Classification (NCBI taxonomy): domain Eukaryota; kingdom Metazoa; phylum Chordata; class Chondrichthyes; order Rajiformes; family Arhynchobatidae; genus Rhinoraja; species Rhinoraja longicauda. Next base: position 21,933 of record NW_027602858.1, on the reverse strand, counting down.
CCTTGTTGGAATCTTCCCCACTCTCAAAGGGAAAAGCCTACCCACGTCAACTCTGTCCGTCCCTCTTAAAAATTAAAAAACCTCTATCAAGTCCTCCCTCAACCTTCTACGCTCCAAAGAATAAAGACCCAACCTGTTCAACCTCTCTCTGTAGTTTAAGTGCTGAAACCCAGGCAACGTTCTAGTAAATCTCCTCTGTACCCTCTCCATTTTGTCGACATCCTTCCCATAATTTGGCGACCAGAACTGCACACCATACTCCAGATTCGGCCTCACCAATGCCCTGTACAATTTTAACATTACACCCCAACTTCTATATTCGATGCTCTGATTTATAAAGGCAAGCATACCAAACGCCTTCTTCACCACCCTATCCACATGAGATTCCACCTTCAGGGAACAATGCACAGTTATTCCTAAATCCCTCTGTTTCACTGCATTCCTCAATTCCCTACCATTTACCCTGTACGTCCCATTTTGATTTGTCCTACCAAAATTCAGCACCTCACACTTATCAGCATTAAACTCCATCTGCCATCTTTCAGCCCACCCTTCCAAAATGCCCAAGTCTCTCTGTAGACTTTGAAAATCTACTTCATTATTAACTACACCACCTATCTTAGTATCATCTGCATACTTACTAATCCAATTTGCCACACCATCATCCAGATCATTAATGTAAATGACAAACAACAGTGGACCCAACACAGATCCTTGGGGTACTCCACTAGACACTGGCCTCCAACCTGACATACAGTTGTCAACCATTACCGTCTGGTATCTCCCATTCAGCCATTGTTGAATCCATCTTGCAACCTCACTATTAATACCCAACGATTTAACCTTCTTAATCAACCTTCCATGTGGAACCTTGTCAAATGCCTTACTAAAGTCCATATAGACAACATACACAGCCTTCCCCTTATCAATTTCCCTGGTAACCTCTTCAAACATTTCAAGAAGATTAGTTAAACATGACCTTCCAGGCACAAATCCATGTTGACTGTTTCTAATCAGGCCTTGTTTATCCATGTGATTATATATATTGTACCTAAGTATCTTTTCCATTCATTTTCCCCACCACAGACGTCAAACTAACAGGTCTATAATTGCTAGGTTTACTTTTAGAACCCTTTTTAAACAAAGGCACAACATGCGCAATGCGCCAATCTTCCGGCACCTTCCCCGTTTCTAATGACGTTTGAAATATTTCCGTCATAGCCCCTGCTATTTCTGCACTAACGTCCCTCAATGTCCTAGGGAATATCCTATCAGGACCTGGAGACTTATCCACTTATATATTTTTCAAAAGTGTCCGTACCTCCTCTTCTTTAATCCTCATAATTTCCATCACTACTCTACTTGTTTCGCTTACCTCACATAATTCAATATCCTTCTCCTCGGTGAATACCGAAGAAAAGAAATTGTTTAATATCTCCCTCATTTCTTCTGGCTCAGCACATAGCTGTCCATTCTGACTCTCTAATGGACCAATTTTAACCCTCGCTATCCTTTTGCTAGTGACATATCTGTAGAACCCCTTGGGGTTTACTTTTACTTTACTTGCCAAAGCAACCTCATATCTTTTTTTCGCTTTTCTAATTTCCTTCTTAAGATTCCTTTTACATTCTTTATATTCCTCAAGAACCTCATTTACTCCCTGCCGCTTATATTTATTGTATATCTCCCTCTTTTTCCGAACCAAGTGTCCAATTTCCCTGGAAAACCACGCCTCTTTCAAATTATTATTCTTTCCTTTCCACGGAACAGGGACATAAAGACTCGGTACTCTCAAAATGTCACCTTTAAATATCCTCCATTTCTCTATTATATCCTTTTCATAAAACAAAATGTCCCATTTCACTCCTTTTAAATCCTTTCTCACCTCCTCAAAAATAGCCTTTCTCCAATCCAAAATCTCAACCCTTGGTCCAGATTGGACCTTCTCCATAATTATATTGAAACTAATGGCATTGTGATCACTAGACCCAAAGTGCTCCTCAACACATACCTCCGTCACCTGACCCGTCTCATTTCCTAACAGGAGGTCCAACACTGCCCCTTCTCTGGTCGGTACCTCTACGTATTGCTGCAAAAAACTATCCTGCACACATTTTACAAACTCCAAACCATCCAGCCCTTTATCTGAATGTGATTCCCAGTCTATGTACGGAAAATTGAAATCACCCACAATCACTACTCTGTGCTTAATACTAATATCTGCTATCTCCTTACATATTTGCTCTTCCAATTCTCGTTCCCTATTTGGCGGTCTATAATACACCCCCATAAGTGTTGCTAAGCCTTTCTCATTTCTGAGTTCCACCCAAACAACCTCCCTAATCGAGCCTTCTAGTCTGTCCTGCCAAAGCACTGCTGTGATATCCTCCCTGACAAGCAATGCAGCACCCCCACCTCTTGCCCCTCCGATTCTATCACATCTGAAACAATGAAATCCTGGAATATTTAATTGCCAATCGCAAACCTCCTGCAACCATGTTTCACTGATCGCCACAATATCATACTTCCATATGTCAATCCAGGCTCTAAGATCATCCACCTTTCTTACAATGCTCCTAGCATTAAAATATACACATTTAAGGTACCCATCATTTCTTACTATCAGTTTATTTATTTTCACTTCTTTCTCTCCTATATATTGGGTCTGAGTGTTTCCCTTTTCTGCATCCTGCCTCACACACTGCCTATTAGCTATCTGTGTTTGAGTCCCTCCCCCCAACCGTACTAGGTTTAAAGTCTCCGCAATTACCTTAGCAAATCTCCCCGCCAGGATATTGGTTCCCCTCAGGTTCAGATGCAACCCGTCCTTTTTGTACAGGTCATACTTCCTCCAGAAGAGGTCCCAATGATCCAGAAACTTGAATCCCTGCTCCCTGCACCAGTCCCTCAGCCACGTATTTATCCTCCACCTCACTCCATTCCTATTCTCACTATCCCGTGGCACAGGCAGTAAGCCTGAGATTATCACTTTGGAAGTCCTTTTTTTTTAACACTCTTCCTAGCCCCCTAAATTCTCCTTTCAGGACCTCTTCCCTTATCCTACCTATATTGTTGGTACCTATATGTACCACGACCTCTGGCTCCTCTCCCTCCCTTTTCAGGATATCTTGGATACGTTCAGATACATTCCGGACACTGGCACCAGGGATGCAAACTACCATCCGGGTCTCCTGACTGCGCCCACAGAATCGCCTATCTGACCCCCTCACTATAGAGTCCACTATCACTATCGCTCTCTTCTTCCTTTCCCTACCATTCTGAGCAACAGGGCCGGACTCCGTGCCAGAGGCCCGGGCGCCGTCGCTGCCCCCAGGTAGGCTCTACTCCCCAACAGTACCTAAACAGGAGTACTTATTGCCAAGGGGTACATCCACTGGGGTACTCTCTAGTCCCTGCCTCTGCTCCTTGCCCCCCCCTAACCGTGACCCACTTGTCTACCTCCCGTGGTCTTGGAGTGACCACCTCTCTATAACTCCTCTCTATAACATCCTCACTCTCCCTGACCAGACGGAGGTCATCAATCTGCCGCTTCAGGTTCCTAATATGGTCCCTTAGGAGCCCCATCTCGTCGCACCTGGCGCAAATGTGGATGTCTGGAAGACTATCAGACTCCCAGATTCCCCACATCCGACACCCAGAACAATAAACTGCCCTGGCACTCATACTCCCCCTTAACCGCTCCAACCGCCCACCCAAAAGAACTGAGTGATCTCCTGGGAGAGGCGAAAAACCGGATTAAAAACCCAGGCCAATTTGGGAAAACAAATCCGGGAAATTCCTCTCCGACCCCAAGCTAGGCGATCGAAACTTGTCCGGGAGATCACACAGGTCTTACTGCTTACTATCCCCCACACAATACTACGGTCTCTGCTTTCTCTCTCACTCACACACACGCACACTGATTGCTGCTGCTGCTGCTGCTGCTGCTGATTGCTACTGCTGCTACTGCTGCTGCTGATTGCTTCTGCTGCTACTGCTGGAAAGGCCGCATTTGGAATATTGTGAGCAATTCTGGGCACCGTATGAGAGGAAAGGTGTGCTGGCTCTGGAGAGGGTCAAGTGGAGGTTTACAAGAATGATCCCAGCAATAAGTTAACCTATGGCGATCGTTTGTCGGCTCCCGGCTTGCACTCGCAGTTTAGAAGTATGAGGGTGGACCTCATTGAAACATACAGATATGTGAATGGTTTAGATCCAGTGGATGTGGAAAGTATGTTTCCAGTTCTGGGAGCGTCTCGGACAAGAGTTCATTTCCTCAGAATTAATCTACGTTCTCTTTTGAAGTTGATCGGAAATATATTTAGTCAGAAGGTGATGAATTTGTGGAATTATTTGCCACAACAGGCTGTGTAGGTCACGTCAGTGGATATTTAAAGGCGTAGACAGAAAGATTATTGATTAATACAGGTATCAGAAGTTATGGGGAGAAGGCAGGAGAATGGGGTTTGGAGGGCAAAAGATTGGCGGATAAGACGATAGGCCGAATGGTCTAATTCTACTGCTATTCCTTATCACCCATGCGTTCGATGCACTTACTGCCCCTTGCTTTCCCCGCACACCTCGTTTAAACTTCATCCCTTTCACCATAAAGGGGTGGCCTTCAATACTTGATATTTCCATCTTGAGAGGAATGTTCTGACTGTTTACCATATCTTTGCCTCTCATAATTTGCTATCGTTCTATCAGGCTACTGCCCGATCTCCGATGAACCAGTCCAACGTCTGGTTGTTCATACGCTCCAGGCGATGTTCTTGTAAACGTCTTGAACACGATTTCCGAAGCGCCCATATCCTTCGTGTACGAGAGCGAACATAACTGTACATAATGCTGCAAAAGCGGCCGAAGTAAAGTTCTCTAAAGTTGAATATTGACATCTGACTCCTCTAAAGTTAAATATTGACATCTGACTCATATTCAATGACTCGGTCAAATATAGCAAGCATTCTACGTGGCTAATTTATTACTCTAAACGTACTACCACGATTTACGTGTTTCGCATTGGGAACTCAAGGTCCATCATAAGCAATGCTGATGCTGCGATGCACTTATATTGTACAGACAGTGAGGGCTGTTGTGCCTCGATGTTGCAGTGTGCTGCTGATGCTCATCCACTGGATGGTGCTGTGTGTGGATGTTGCCGTGTGCTGCTGATGTTCGTCCACAGGAGAGCGATGTGACAGTCTATTGCTACTGTTCATCCACTGGGGTCCGCTGTGTGTCAATGTTGCAGTGTGCTGCCAATGTTCATCCAGGGGAGGGCGCCATGACAGTATATTGCTATTGTACATGCACTGAGGTGCGCTGTGTGTGGATGTTGCAGTGTGCTGCTGATGTTCATCCAGGAGAGGGCGCCATGACAGTATATTCCCACTGTACATCCACTGGGGTGCGCTGTGTGTGGATGTTGCAGTGTGTTGCTGATGTTCGTCCACGGGAGAGCGATGTGACAGTCTATTGCCACTGTACATCCATTGGGTGCGCTGTGTGAGGATGCTGCAGTGCACTGTTAAAAAAGAACACTGGGTACAAATGCCATAGCAGCAGAGTTAGTGCACCAAGGCCCATCGAGTCCACTCCGGCATTCTATCATGGCTCACCTATCGTTCCCACTCAACAAGATCTCCCTCTCTCACAAGGCCCACAGAGGATGAGAGAGAGAGAGAGCGCACCCCTCAAATAGCTGCCTAGATAGAGAGCTACCTATTTACTATCAATATCTCCAGCTATCTCGCTGATAGCTGATATACAGATATCCAGCTTTTTAGCTGTCTAGCATTGCATGTAGATAGCTATCTAGGTAGTTCGCTATCTTGCTAGCGAGATAGCTCACACGCTGTCTGGCAGTCTATCCTGCTGGCTAGCAATCCAACTCGAGATAGCTTGATTGATAGGTAAAGAGCTAACTATTTTGGTAGCAACATAGCTAGGTCACTAACTTGCCTGAGAGCTAGAGAGATAGATAACTAGATAACTAGATTGTTAGCCAGTAGCTTTGGCGGCCACATAGCGGTTTAGCTTGATGGAGCTTTGCTAGATGGCTAGTGAGCTAGGCATCTAGCCATCTATACCAGTAGATAGCTCACGAGCCAGATCGCAAGAAAGTTTTATAGCGATTAATGAGCTATCTAGCTAGATCGAAATAGGTCTCTCTCGTTCTCCCTTTCACCCCCCCCCCCCCGAGAGCGAGCGAGCGAGAGACCGCACTCCACAAAGAGCTGCCTACGCAACTAGCTACTATCTTTGCTATACAGAGATCCAGCTATCACACTATCACACCATCCATCTGTCTAGCGTTCAAGCTATCTAGCAATGCAGGTATTTGGCTATCTAGAAAGCTAACACGCTATCTGGCTGTCTTTCCCGCAGGTAATCAATCAGGAGCACATGGGCCTGAGAGGTGACCTCTACAGGCGAAATGGGTATGAGGGGAATAAATTGAGTGAATGCACAGTCTATTTAACAGGGTAGGAAAATCAAGCACGATAGGGCATGGGTTTAAGGTGAGAGGTGTTAATGTTTAATACGGATACTTAATTCTGATAGAAATTCATGCATAGACTCAAAGTCATAGAATGATACAGAGTGGAAACAGGCCATTCGGCCCAACTTGTCCACACCAGCCAACATGTTCCAGCTACACGACTCCCACCTGGCCGCGTTTGGCCCATATGCCTCCAAATCTGTCCGATCCATGTACCTGTCTAACTGTTTCTTACATGTTTGGACAGTCCCTGCCTCAACGACCTCCTCTGGCAGCTTGTTCCATACATCCACCATCCTTTGCGTGAAAAAGCTACCCACCAGGTTCCTACTAATCTTTTCCACATTCACCTTGAACCTATAAATGATGCAGGAAGGTGTTCTGGAGTAAAATGGATCCCATAGGCAATTATTATTCACTGTGAGGTCGTCTTTGCATCGGGGATGGAATTTCCATTCCTGAGCCGTTGCCCTGTAAAGGGAAGTGCATCTTCCTTATCCCTTTATTGCAGATTCCCACCCCAGACGAGGACAGATCCCAACATGCCCAGATAATATTTAACACCAAGTGACGCCACTCTGTTCACCACCCGCTCTCTGTCTATTCCATTCAGTGGAACCTCTCTCTTCACTCCCCATCTGTTCCGTCATGAGCTTCATCCAGTCCTCCCGTACAGGCAGACGGAACATCTTCACTCTGATCCCCAGCCATGCACTACGCTACACAGGAACATTCACATGTTGTCACTGATCGGCCCCATCATTTACTTTCCAACTTTCTAATCATTGATGCATTCTGCTCCGTCTCATGGCCCCGAATCTTCAACTCATGTCAGCTGCTTCTACGGAAGCTGCATGACCCGCTGAGTTATGTCTCTTTATTCAAGATTACAGCATCTGTATTCTCTTTTGAAATGAAAGATTTGTATTGTTTGATGACAGATTTGTTTCGTCGTCCATTAACTGCTCATTATTGAGCTTTGCCACAGTCTTTGTATGTAGCCCGGTCTTCGATTGAGTTGATTTCCTGATAATTCGCCCTCATATTACGACTCAATGTTCCCCAACGCTTATCCAATCGGACCGATTACTGTGCCTTCGCTCGGTAAAACTGCAAATAGCTTAATAAGAGTTCCACTTCATCGACTGAGGGCAGATCTAATGGAGACCCCGGTCTCCTCAGACCACTGCGGTGTTGCTCTTTTCGTTGGTGCTTCGTTATTAAATCTTTCTGAATGCCAGCAGGAGCACCACCAATAGATGATCGGATGACAAACGAGACCGTCAAATGGAACGGCAGGCATACTTACTGGTCGTGTAGGCCTACTTACGAGGTCGTGCTTGAGCCCTGCCGAGGGGGATGGGCTGGGGGAGAGAGAGAGTTGTTGATTTTAGTTACCTGTGCATTCCTGAGGCTAGATTGGTTGAGTTCATCGCAAATGATGAACAGTACCATAGGGTTTGGTTCTTAAAGAGAGTTCATGACCGAGTATAATTCATCCGCTGCCATCTTGGTGTTGACTTTGCGTGGTATGTGGACACGATGGTTGCGGTGAATTGCCCCGGTCGATTAAATGGACGGCACATAGTGAACGGGTATTAGAGACATAGAAACATAGATCAATAGGTGCAGGAGGTAGCCATTTGGCCCTTCGAGCCAGCATCGCCATTCATTGTGATCATGGCTGATCATCCACAATCAGTAACCCGTGCCTGCATTTTCCCCATATCCCTTGATTCCGCTAGCCCCAAGAGCTCTGTCCAACTCACTTTTAAATGCATCCAGTGATTTGGCCTCCACTGTCTTCTGTGGCAGAGAATTCCACAAAGTCACAACTATCTGGGTGATTTTTTTTTGCACCTCCGTTTTAAATGTCCTCCCCTTTATTCTTAGACCGTGGCCCCTGGTTCTTTCCTTTTCCAGAATCTGACACCATTGAGATAATAATTTCCGTCTTTGTTTTCGCCGCCATAGTGGATAACCCCACATTTATCTACGTCATACTGCATCTGCCATGCATCTGCCCACTCACTCAACCTGTCCAAGTCACCATGGATAAACAGTGACATTATCAGTGTGGTCAGTGATGGGTCTGGATAAACAGTGACATTATCAGTGTGGTCAGTGAAGGGTTTGGATAAGCAGTGACATTATCAGTGTGGTCAGTGATGGGTCTGGATAAGCAGTGACATTATCAGTGTGGTCAGTGACGGGTCTGGATACGCAGTGACATTATCAGTGTGGTCAGTGATGGGTGTGGATAAGCAGTGACATTATCAGTGTGGTCAGTGATGGGTCTGGATAAGCAGTGACATTATCAGTGTGGTCAGTGATGGGTCTGTATAAGCAGTGACATTATCAGTGTGGTCAGTGACGGGTCTGGATACGCAGTGACATTATCAGTGTGGTCAGTGACGGGTCTGGATAAGCAGTGACATTATCAGTGTGGTCAGTGATAGGTATGGATAAGCAGTGACATTATCAGTGTGGTCAGTGATGGGTCTGGATAAGCAGTGACATTATCAGTGTGGTCAGTGACCCTCATCTCATTAAATCTGACCCCGATGTTTTACCTTTGACATGATGTAAATAAGGAATCCTTTTATTTTATTTCAAATGTTGGACTCTAAAGGGTTAACGAAGGTTCAGTATCCATAATTAATCTCATCAGCAATGAGCGCTAACTCCATCTTGCTGCTCTATCCACGCTGGTAAACACGGCAGCTGAAGATACGTTAACTTGTTATTTTCTTCTTAATTAACACAGGTTAGAAATGCTAATTAACTCTCTCCGGCAGACATTTGAAAGAATAACACATAATGCTGAAAATTAAAATGCAGGATCAGATCTGAGAAAGGGGGAGTTGGATAAATGTGCTGTGCGTTTCGCCCAGTGGGGAATATTAGTTCCAGCCGGTGAACACGAGCTGTGGCTCTGTTCAATCTGCAGTTTATTTTGCGGTGAACCACTTCAGACCAGGTGACAGGTAGATGTGAATTCAAACCCACAGACCAGACAGCAAGGGCGGTCTGAGAGTAAATGACCAACTCATCCGTCTGGGCTTTCCACACAGCGGCACACAGAAAGCTGCCACACACGCAGACTTCATTTATGTGCTTATTTATTAAGTCATTCAAGAGAGCATATCTCCCATCATGCAGTGCAAATCTGGCACTCGTAGAAACTGAAATAAACACTTCAATGATCAGGGAATGTTATTAAAAATGACCAATGTACATGACAGGCAAATCCCCTCATTTCAAGGCTGGAGTTCAGTGGTAACAAAATATCCAAGGGCCATTGAAAAGCAGTTTATTTGTTAGTGCTGTACCTGGCGCAAATTTCAGACAAAGGTTGCCGTGTTTCATGGGGAGAGATGGTGCATTTTAGTTCATCTGAACTATTCCCATTTACCGGCATATGAATCGCAAAATGTACCTGTAAAGTTTCCAGTTTGGCAGCATCTTTCCTATAGCATGGTACCCAGAACAGAACATAATATCCCAAATGCGGTCTCACGAAGGTCTTATATTACTGCAACATGACCTCCCAACATCCATACTCAATACTCTGGCAGATAAAGACCAATGTGCCAAAAGCCTTTTTGACCACCAGATCTACCTGTGACTCCGCCTTCAAGGAACTGTGCACCTGCACTCCTAGATCCCTCTGCCCTACAACACTACCCAGAGCCCTACCATTCACTGTGTCGGTCCTGCCCTTGATAGATTTCTCAAAATGCAATACCTCACTTTGCAATACTATAATTTGATTGGACTATAGGAGTAAAGAGAACCTTTTGCATTTGTATAGGTCAGTGGTGAGACTACATCTGGAATATTGTGTGCAGTTTTGGTCTCCTAATTTGAGGACGAACATCCTTGCGATTGAGGCAGGGCAGAGTAGTTTTACTAGATCAATCCCTGGGATGGCCGGACCGTCACATGAGGAAAGATAGGAAAGACTGGACTTCTATTTACTGGAATTGAGAAGTATGAGAGGGGATCTTATAGAAACGTATAAAATAATAAAAGGTCTGGACAAGCTAGATGCAGGAAAGATGTTCCCGGTGATGGGGGAGTCCAGAACCAGGGACGACAGTCTAGGAATAAAGGGGGGGGGCATTTAAAGCTGAGGTGAGAAAAACCTCTTCACCCAGAGCGTTGTGAATTTGTGTAATTCTCTGCTACAGAAGGCAGTGGCGGCCAATACACTGGATGAATTTAAAAGGGAGTTAAATAGAGCTCTAGGGGCTAGCGGAATCAAGCAATTTGTGAAGAAGTCAGGCACGGGTAACTGAATGTGGATGATCAGCCATGATCACAATGAATGGCGCTGCTGGCTCGAAGGGCCAAATAGCCTCCCTCTGCACCTATTTTCTATGTTTCTATGTTTCTCACATTTATCTGCATTAAATTGCATCAACCATTCCTCGGTACACTTGGCTAATCGGTCAAGATCCTATTACACTTCATTACAACCATCTTCACTGGTTTCCGCAAAACAACCTACTTTTGTATCATCTGCAGACTTGCTATTCTTGCTGCTGTGTTTTCTCATCCAAATCTTTCATATAGTCGACAAACAGTAACTGGCCCAGCATCGAACCCTGAGGCACGACACTAATCACTGGGGTCCAGTCCGAGAAGCAACCTTCCATCATAACCCTCTGCTTCCTTCCATGAAGCCAATGTGCTATCCATTAAGCTATCTCTCCTTGAATCTCATGCGATCTATCCTTCAAGAGCAGGCTACCACTAGGAACCTTCTCGAATACTATGCTGATGTCCATGTATACAACATCTACAGCTCTCACCTGATCGACCTTTTTGGTCACGTCTTCAAAAAGCTAACTAAAAAAGGTATTTTGAGGTACATAGGTACTAAAATTACTCACTATAAAATGTACGAACTAATGGTGCTAACACAAAAGTACTCTCGCAACCTTTAAGGGACATTTAGACAGGTGCATGGATAAGCCATTGATAGGAAAATGTGCCGATCGCAGGCAGGTGGGACTAGTGTGGAGGAGACATGTTGGCCGGTGTGGGCAGGCTGGGCCGAAGCCTCTGTAAGATTCTATGACTCTGTCTCTATAACTGGAGGGTGTGTGCACAAATAGTGCAGTAAGATATTCCACACTTGTCCATGGATCTCTGTCCTGGGATCGGAGAACAGATTCACTTAGAAATATAGAAGCATAGAAACATAGAAAATAGGTGCAGGAGGAGGCCATTAGGGCCTTCGAGCCAGCACCGCAATTCATTGTGATCATGGCTGATCATCCACTTCAAGACAAATCATGTAAATCATACTTTTTTAAAACATCAACAGTTAGCAGTTCTGTTGAATGGTTATCCATTGATCGGTAACCTGCATACATGTCCAATCATCTACAGTGGCTCAGCACGAGGCCAATGTTGTCAATGGTTTCACTGGTGAAAATATATCTGAGCATTATGCGACGGAACTGGGACTGGTTGTTATGTGAGATGTCCTTGGAATGGATGAGTCACAGAAACTACATGTGTGTGATTTCAGTCAAGTAGGTAATTGGTCTGGATAAGCAGTGACATTATCAGTGTGGTCAATGATGGGTTTGGATAAGTAGTGACATTATCAGTGTGGTCACTGATGGGTCTGGATAAGCAGTGACATTATCAGTGTGGTCAGTGATGGGTCTGGATAAGCAGTGACATTATCAGTGTGGTCAATGATGGGTTTGGATAAGTAGTGACATTATCAGTGTGGTCACTGATGGGTCTGGATAAGCAGTGACATTATCAGTGTGGTCAGTGATGGGTCTGGATAAGCAGTGACATTATCAGTGTGGTCAGTGATGGGTCTGGATAAGCAGTGACATTATCAGTGTGGTTAGTGATGGGTCTGGATAAGCAGTGATATTATCAGTGTGGTCAGTGATGGGTTTGGAGAAGCAGTGACATTATCACTGATCTTACGATCTAATAGAAACATAAGTGTAAGAAAATAACTGCATATGCTGGTACAAATCGAAGGTATTTATTTCAGAAAATGCTGGAGTAACGCAGCAGGTCAGGCAGCATCTCAGGATAGAATGAATGAGTGACGTTTCGGGTCGAGACCCTTCTTCAGACTGATGTCAGGGGAGCGGGACAAAGGAAGGATATAGATGGAGACAGGAAGATAGAGGGAGAACTGGGAAGGGGTGTGGAAGAGAGGGACAGAGGAACTATCTAAAGTTGGAGAAGTCAATGTTCATACCGCTGGGCTGCAAGCTGCCCAAGCGAAATATGAGGTGCTGTTCCTCCAATTTCCGATGGGCCTCACTATGGCACTGGAGGAGGCCCATGACAGAAAGGTCAGACTGGGAGTGGGATGGGTAGTTGACGTGCTCAGCCACCTGGAGATCAGGTTGGTTAAGGCGGACTGAGCTAATAGAAACATAAAATTATAAAGGGATTGGGTAGACTAGATGCAGAAAATGTTCCCGATGTTGGAGGAGTCCAGAACCAGGGGTCACAGTTTAAGAATAAGGGTTAGACTATTTAGGACTGAGGTGAGGAAAAACATTTTCACGCAGAATTGTGAACCTGTGGAATTCTCTGCAACAGAAGGCAGTGGAGGCCAATTCACCGGATGTTTTCAAGGCATAGTTAGATAATGCTCTTCGGGTAACGGGAACAAGGTATATGGGGAGAAAGCGGGCACGGGGTACTGATTTTGGATGATCAGCCATGATTATGTTGAATGATGGTACTGGCTCAAGGGCCGAATGGCCCACTCCTGCACCTATTTTCTATTTCTCTATGTTTCTGTGTCTATGCATCAGGTTACGATGCTTCCATTTCATCTTAACTCCCGTGTTTTGTATTTCATACGAAAGTGGATAACAAACCTGTGTTTTACATTATTGCATATGTTTGGCTATAAAGGGTTAACGTATGTTCAGTATCTGTAATTAATCTCATCTGGAATGATCACTAACTCCATCTTGCTGCTCTATCCACGCTGGTAAACACGGCAGGTGAAGATGCTTTCATTTGTGATTTTCACCTTAATTAACAATGGTTATAAATACTAATTGCCTCTCTCCGGCATATAATTTAAAGAATAACACATAATGCTGAAAATTAAAATGCAGCTTCAGATCTGAGATAGGGAGAGTTGAGCAATTGAGCTGTGCCATTCACCCAGTGGGGAATATTAGTTCCAGCCGTTGAACACAAGATTCTGTTGAATCTGTAGTTTATTTTTTATTGAACTACTTCAGACCAGTTGACAGGTTGATGCTAATTCAAACCCACAGACCTGACAGCAAAGTCAGTCTGAGAGTGAATGACCAACTCACCTGTCTGGGCTGTCCACAGTGGTTTAGAAACATAGAAACATAGGCAATACTTGCAGGAGTAGGCCATTTGGCCTTTTGAGCCGGCACCGCCATTCAATATGATCATGGCTGATCATCCGAAATCAGTACCCCGTTCCTGCTTTCTCCCCATGCACCTTTATCTCGTTAGCCCGAAGAGCTATATCTGACTCTCTTTTGAAAACCTCCTGTGAATTGGCCTCCACTGCCTTCTGTGGCAGATATTCCATAGATTCACAATTCATCTCAACTGGGGAGGCCGATGACAGATCAGTTTTTCCTTATCTCAGTAACAATTGAGCTACCCCTTATTCTTAAACTGTGATCCCTGTTCTGGACTCTTCCAACATCGGGAACATTTTTCCTGCATCTAACCTGTCCAATCCCTTAAGAATTGTATATGTGTAAGAAGGAACTGCAGATGCTGGTTTAAACCGAAGACAGACACAAAAAGCCGGAGTAACTCAGCGGGACAGGCAGTATCTCTGGGGAGAAGGAATCGGTGGAGACCCTTCCACAAAATTGTAGATGTTCTACAAGATCCCCTCTCATCCTAAATTCCAGTGAATTTAAGCAAACTCTCACACACACTCAGTCTGTATTTCTGTGCCTATTTATTAATTAATACAAGAGAGCATTTCTCCCTTCCTGATGTGTATAACTGGCACACATAGAAACGGAAAAAAACACTTCAATGATCAGAGACATATTAAAATGACCAACGTGTATGACAGGCATTTATATCATGTTGTTGCTTAAACTGCAAGTTTGATAAAATTCAACACCTAATGGCGTTTAATTCCTCGGATTTCCAGGCTGGAGTTTAGTTTGAGGAGAGTGAAGAACATGTTGCACACTTGCGAGGGAAATGAACAATGTGTCTCCGTTGTTGATGACACCACCACCCAATACAGTATCGCCACTGCTGTGCAGTCAGTGACGTGTCTGCTATGTGGCTACAACTGGGGAGGCCGATGACAGAGCACATTAGAGATTACAGAACCGCTGATTCCAGTCATGGGAACAGCAGGGAAACAGGCCCTTCGGCCCGACTCGTCCGTGCAGACCGAGATGCCTATCTACGGTAATCTCATTCACCTGTATTTGTCCCAGATCCGTCCATTTCCATCCGAAACAAACGGCTGTCCAAATGCTGTTTATTTGCTGAGATGGTATCTGTCCCCACCGTCTCAAAAGAAAAGATTGCTCCATCGTTGAAGTCAGAATTCCCTTAAATCTCTCCCCTTTCGATTAAACGTACGTTCTCTGGGTTTAGATTCTCCCAGCCTGGGAAATAACTGTGACCATCTACTCAATCCTGCTGTAGTTGACATAATTTTAGAAGCCTCAGTAAGGTCGTCCATCTGCATTCATGCTCCAATGAGATCAATCCCACCTGATCAAATCTGTCCTCAAACTAACGCTGTCCATTCCAGAAAACATCCTGGTGAATCTGTTCCGCACTGCCTCTGGCAATAGGACATTATTTGTATAATATGGTGACCAGAACTACACAAAAGGGCCTCGCAGATATTTGAAGTACAACCGAGGAGAGCGCTGCACTTGGAGGAGCAGTTAAGTCTTGATTATTCTTTATTTGGATGATCAGCTGTAGTGCAAGTTTATTCACAATCAGACGCACATGGGAGTTGAAACCATCAGTGAGTTCAGAAGTGTCAGTACCGATGACCTGGAACCGAGGCAGAAAGGTGAATTAACTGTAGAGCAGAGGGATCTAGGACGACAGGTACATGGTGTTTTGAATGTAGCGTCACAGGTTGATTGTGTGGTCAAAAAGACTTTTGTAACATTGGCCGTCTTCAGTCATAGCATTGTGTATAGATATACGGAGGTTATGTTGCCGTTGTGTAAGACGTTGGTGAGGCCGCATTTGGAATATTGTGTTCTGTTGTGGGCACCATGATACAGGAAAGATGGTGTCAATCTGGAAAGGTGATAGAGGAGATTTACGAGGATGTTAGCAGGAACAGTGGGCCTGATCTGGAGGGACAGGTTCAGCAGGCTGGTACTATATCTCTTGGTGCATATAGGCTAGTACTATATCCCTTAGTTCATATAGGCTAGTACTCTATCCCTTGGTGCATATAGGCTAGTACTATATCCCTTGCTGCAGGAGGATGAGGGATGATCTTCTACAGCTGGACAATATAATGAGAGGAATAGATCTGGTAGATGCACAGAGAAGGGGAATCAAGAACCAGGGGGGCTAGGTTTAAGGTGAGGTGGGGGGGGGATTTAATCGGAACCTGAGGGGTATTTTTCACACAAAGGGTGGGGGGGTGTGGAACGAACTGCCAGGGGAGGTAGTTCAGCCCTGTACTCATAGAGTCATAGAGTGATATGGTGTGGAAACAGGCACTTCGGCCCAACTTGCGCACACCAGCAAACAGGCCCCATCTACATTAGTTCCACCTGTCTGCATTTGGTCCATATCCCACCAAACCTGTCCTATTCATGTACCCAACCTGTCTAACTGTTTCACAAATATTGGGATAGCCCCTGCCTCAAATACCTCCTCAGGCAGTTTGTTCCATACATCCACCACCCATTGTGTGAAAAGGTTACCCCTCAGATTCCTATTCAATCATTTTCCCTTCAACTTAAACGTATGTCCTCTGGACCTCGATTCTCCTACTCAGGGCAGGAGAAGCTGAGCATCTACCCGATCTATTCCTTTCATGATCTAAAACACGTCTATGAGATTACCCCTCATCCTCCTGCGCTCCAAGAAAACCAAGCCCAGCCAATTGATTATGTCTTCAAACTAACGCTGTCCATTCCAGATAACATCCTGGTGAATCTGTTCCGCACTGTCTCTGGCAACAGGACATCATATCTATAATATGGTGACCAGAACTACACAAAAAGGCCTTGCAGATATTTGAAGTACAACTGAGGAGAGCACTGGAACTTGGAAGAGCAGTTAAGTCTTGATTTTTCTGTATTTGTATGATCATTTGTAGTGTAAGTGTGTTCAGAATCATACGCAGATGGGAAGTGAAACCACCAGTGAGTTCAGAGGTGTCCGTACCAATCAGGACGGGGCAAATGTTGTCAAAGGTGGTGAAAATATATTTGAGCAGCATGCGATGGAACTGGGTAGCTGGTTGTTACAGTATGTGAGATGTCCTTGGAATGGATGATACAAAGAACATACCTGTGTGTGACGTCAGTGTGGTCAGTGATGGGTCTGGATAAGCAGTGACATTATCAGTGTGGTCAATGATGGATCCGTATAAGCAGTGACATTATCAGTGTGGTCAGTGATGGGTCTGGATAAGCAGTGACATTATCAGTGTGGTCAGTGATGGGTCTGGATAAGCAGTGACATTATCAGTGTGGTCAGTGATGGGTCTGGATAAGCTGCGACATTATCAGTGTGGTCAGTGATGGGTCTGGATAAGCAGTGACATTATCAGTGTGGTCAGTGATGGGTCTGGATAAGCAGTGACGTTATCAGTGTGGTCAGTGGTAGGTCTGGATAAGCAGTGACATTATCAGTGCGGTCAGTGATGGGTCTGGATAAGCAGTGACATTATCAGTGTGGTCAGTGATAGGTCTGGATAAGCAGTGACATTATCAGTAATTAATCTAATCTCCAATGAGCTCTCACTGCATCTTCCTGTTCTATCCGCGTTGGCAGGTGCAGACATATTTATTTGTTATTTTCATTTTAATAGGCAGTGGTTAAAATGAGTAAATAACTTTCTCCGGCATACAAGTGATAGAGTAACACATAATGCGTCTCCCCAACACTCCTCACTCTCTCTGCCTCTCTCCCTCCCCCTCCGCCCATTCACTCTCCCCACATACTAATCCCCCTCTTGCTCACCAATTTTCCGACCCTCTGACTTCCCACCTCCTCCCCTCTCTCCACACTCCTCCCCACTATCTCCCCACACTCCTCTCTGTCCTGCCACACTCCTCTAATCTCTATCCCCACACTGCTCCCCCTCTCTCTCCGCACCTCCTCTCTCCCCACTCTCCTCTCACTCTCCATCCCCACACTCCGTCTTTCTCCCCACACACTCACTACTCCTCCCCCTCTGTCTCCTCACACTCCTCCCCCTCTCTCTCCCCACATTCCTCCCCATCTCTCTCCCCACGCACATCCCTCTCTCTGCCCACACTCCTCCCCCTCTCTCCCCACACCCCTCTATCTCTCCCAATACTCCAACGCCCTCCCGTCACTCCTATCCCTCTCTCTACCCTCCTCTGTCCCCATCCCCCCACTCTCTCCCCACTCCTCCACTACTCTCTCTCCACACTCCTCCTGACCCTTTTTCCTCTGTACCCCTCGCTCTCCCTACTCTCCTCCCCCATCCTCTCCCCAACTCACCCTCTCCACACAGTCCGCCCTCTCGCTCTCTCTCTGCACTTTCCTCTCTCCCAAACCAACCTCCTCACCCTCTCCCCAACTCCTCCCCTCCATCCCCACATTTGTCCCACTCTCTTTCCATACCATCATTCCTCCCTCTCTCTCACACCCCTCCCTCCCCTGTCCCCTAAAACAAAATATTTCCCCACACTCCTCCCCGTCATTTAACCCACACTCCCCCTCTCTCCCACGACACTCCCCCTCGCTCTCCACATTCATCCTACCTTCTCTCTCTCTTCCCACAGTATTCAATTCCTCTCCCCACACCCCCTCTCTTCCCATCCTCCATTCCCACACCCTCCTCCTTTCTCTCCACCCCTCCCCTTTCTCTCCCCACACACCTTCCTCTCTCCCCACTCACCTCCCTTTCTCTCCACACTCCTTCCCTCTTCCTCTCCACAATCCTCACTCTCTCTTTCTCTATCTCTGGATAAGCAGTGACATTATCATTGTGGTCAGTGATGGGTCTGGATAAGCAGTGACATTATCAGTGTGGTCAGTGATGGGTGTGGATAAGCAGTGGCATTGTCAGTGTGGTCAGTGATGGGTCTGGATAAGCAGTGACATTATCAGTGTGGTCTGTGATGGGTCTGGATAAGAAGTGACATTATCAGTGTGGTCAGTGATGAGTCTGGATAAGCAGTGAATTTATCAGTGTGGTCAGTGATGGGTGTGGATAAGCAGTGACATGATCACATTAAATCTGACCCGGATGTTTTACATTTGATACGATGTAAAATAATGGATCCTTTCTTTTTTTCAATCAGATTTTATTGATTTTTCACAGAGATATATACAAAACAGTACATCATCGACATAAATAAAATAAAATAAGAAAAACATCAAAAATAAATAAATAAATAAATAAAGGTGATGAATAAATAAATAAATAAATGCATATGCATAAGACAGTGTGGTACACCGACCAAATAAAATATTAAAAAGTTGCAATGATTGGTTATCTAGAGATATTTCAATATTCGCACAAACATACCATCTAGTTCTATATAACACAATCTTCCAATATCTAGCTCGGCATTTATCTAGTTGGTGTCATGGCTCAAATAAACGATCCATTTTTCCCAGATCCTCTCAAAGAATCCCTTCTTTTTAATTCAGATGTTCGACTCTAAAGGGTCAACTCAAGTTCAATATCCATAATTAATCTAAACTTTAATGAGCACTAACTCCATATTGCTGCTGGTAAACACGGCAGCTGAAGATGTATTAACTTGTTATTTTCTTCTTAATTAACACATGTTAGAAATGCTAATTAACTCTCTCCGGCATACACTGGAAAGAATAACACATAATGCTGAAAATTAAAATGCAGCTTCAGATCTGAGAAAGGGGGAGATGGGTAAATGTGCTGTGCGTTTCGTCCAGTGGGGAATATTAGTTCCAGCCGGTGAACACTAGCTGTGGCTCTGTTCAATCTGCAGTATATTTTGTTGTGAACTACTTCAGACCAGTTGACAGGTAGATGTGAATTCAAACCCACAGACCAGACAGCAAGGTCGGTCTGAGAGTAAATGACCAACTCATCCGTCTGGGCTGTCCACACAGCGGCACAGAGAAAGCTGCCACACACGCAGACTTCATATATGTGCTTATTTATCAAGCAATTAAAGAGAGCATATTTCCCATCATGCAGTGCAAACCTGGCACTCGCAGAAACTGAAATAAACACTTCAATGATCAGGGACTGTTATTAAAAATGACCAAAGTATATGGCAGGCAATTATAATGTTTCCTGCTTAATCTGCATCTTTGAGAAATGTGGACACCTGTTTATGTTTAACTCCCCTCATTTCAAGGCTGGAGTTCAGTGGTAACAAAATATCCAAGGGCCATTCAAAAGCAGTTTGTATGTTAGTGCTGTACCTGACGCAAATTTCGGACAAAGGTTGCCGTGTTTCATGGGGAGGGATGATGCATTTTAGTTCATCTGAACTATTCCATTTGCCGGCATATGAATCATATCCCTCTAAACCATTCCCCTCATGTACCTGTCCAAATGTCTTAGTGTTCCCATTATGACGTTACCTATTACACTATCCATCTCTATGAGATCACTGCACTGCCTGCTGCGCTCCATGGAATAAAGTCCTGGCGAGCCCAACATTTCCCTGTAGCTCCGACCCTTGTTTTCTGCCAACGTGTTGGAAATATTTTCTGTACTGTTTACAAATTAGTGGCATATTTCCTAAACACGCTGACGAAAGATTGTACACGTTACTCCAAGTGCGTCCTCAACAACGTCTTGTCCAACTGAACATAACTTTCCACCGTTTAAATTATATTCACTAACTGATGAAGACAGTGGGCCCAAAAAACCTTCTTCACCACCCAATCCCATAGTAACTTCCCATTACTTGCAACTATGTACTTTTATTCTGAGATCCCTCTGCTCTACAACACTCCTCAGCTAACTACCATTCACGGTGAAGATCATGCCCTGGTTTGTCTTCCCAACTTTAAAATCTCGCACTTCTCTACAAGAAACACGATTTGCTATTTCTCAGCTCACTTTCCAAGTTGAAAAAGTTCCTGCTTTAATCCTCGGCAACCATTTTCACTGCCTGTGATACCACCTACTTTAGTGTCAACTGCTAACTTAAAAATAAGTCCTTGTGCATTCTCATGCAACTCATTGGAACAGATGTCGAAAAACAATGAGCCCAGCACCAATTCCTGACACAGACCACCACTCCTTGACCAATGAACGGAACAGTATAATATGCCTCTTTACCACTGTCTCCTGCTGTTATTACATTCAGGGAGCTGTGGACTTGGATCGCAAGATCTCTTTATATATCAATGATGTTAAGGGTCTCGCCATTAATTGTATATTTTGCACTTACATTTGACCACCGAAAGTGCAACATCTCACACTTGCCCAGAATAAACTCCATCTATGATTTCCCCCACCCCTCCCATCTCTCTGCTTGATCTATACGCCACTGAATACTGAGACAGCCTCCCTCACATTCCACAACCCCAGAAATCTTGGTGTCATCCGCAAACTTACAAAGCAACCCGTGTATATTCACGTCCAAGATATTCATGCGTTCCACAAACAGCAGAGGTCCCAGCACAGATCCCTGTGTATCACCACTGGTCACAGAACTCCAGCCTGAATATTGCCCTTCCACCACAACCCTCTGTGTTCTATCATTCAGACAGTTCTCAATTCATGCGACCACGTCACTTTAATCCTGTGTGCCTTCACCTCCTGGACCCGTCTAACATGGGAGACTTTGTCAAAAGTCCTGATAAGCAGTGATATTATCAGTGTGGTCAGTGATGGGTCTGGATAAGCAGTGACATTATCAGTGTGGTCAGTGTTGGGTCTGGATAAGCAGTGATATTATCAGTGTGGTCAGTGTTGGGTCTGGATAAGCAGTGACATTATCAGTGTGGTCAGTGTTGGGTCTGGATAAGCAGTGACATTATCAGCGTGGTCAGTGATGGGTCTGGATAAGCAGTGGCATTATCAGTAATTAATCTCATTTGTAATGAGCTCTCACTGCATCTTGCTGTTCTATCCACATTGGCGGGTGCAGACGTATTTATTTGTTATTTTCACTTTAATAGGCAGCGGTGATAATGCGTCAATAACTTTCTGCGGGATACGATTGAAAGAATAACACATTATGCATCTCTCCCTACACACCTTACTC
>NW_027602857.1:4553-26500 GCF_053455715.1 Rhinoraja longicauda | reverse complement strand
GTGTTTTCCCAAAAAAATGGTGTTCCCAAAAGTGTGTTCCCCAAAAAAGTGTGTTCCCAAATGTGTGTTCCCAAAAGTGTGTTCCCAAAAGTGTGTTCCCAAAATTGTGTTCCCAAAAGTGTGTTCCCAAAAAAAGTGTGTTCCCAAAAAAGTATGTTCCAAAAATAAGTGTGTTCCCAAAAAAAGTGTGTTCCCAAAAGTGTGATCGCAAAACGTGTGTTCCCAAAAGTGTGTACCCAAAAGTGTTTTCCCAAAAAAAGTGTGTTCACAAAAAAGTGTGTTCCCAAAAGTGTGTTCCCAAAAGTGTGTTCCCAAAAAAGTGTGTTCCCAAAAGTGTGATCCCAAAAAAAGAGTGTTCCCAAAAGCGTTCCAAAGGTGTGTTCCCCAAAAAAGTGTGTTCCCCAAAAAAGTGTGTTCCAAATGTGTGTTCCCAAAAGTGTCTTCCCAAAAGTGTGTTCCCAAAATTGTGTTCCCAAAAGTGTTTTCCCAAAAAAAGTGTGTTCCCAAAAAAGTGTGTTCCAAAAATAAGTGTGTTCCCAAAAAAAGCGTGTTCCCAAAAGTGTGAACGCAAAAAGTGTGTTCCCAAAAGTGTGTACCCAAAAGTGTTTTCCCAAAAAAATTGTGTTCCAAAAGAAGTGTATTCCCAAAATAAATGAGTTCCCAAAAAAGCTTGTTCCCAAAAGTGTGTTCCCAAAAAGTGTGTTCCAAAAGAAGTGTATTCCCAAAATAAATGAGTTCCCATAAAAGCTTGTTCCCAAAAGTGTGTTCCCAAAAAAAGTATGTTCCCATAATAAGTGTGTTCCCGAAAAAAGTGTCCCCAAAAGTGTGTTCCCAAAAGTGTGTTCCCAAATAAAGTGAGTTCCCAAAAGTGTGTTCCAAAAAAAGTGTATTCAAAAAAGTGTGTTCCCAAAAAAAGTGTGTTCCCAAAAGTGTGTTCCAAAAAAAGTGTGTTCAAAAAAGCGTGTTCCCCTAAAATTGTGTTCCCAAAAAAAGTGTGTTCCAAAAGTGTGTTCCCAAAAGTGTGATCGCAAAAAGTGTGTTCCCAAAAGTGTTTTCCCAAAAAAAGTGTGTTCACAAAAAAGTGTGTTCCAAATGTGTGTTCACAAAAGTGTCTTCCCAAAAGTGTGTTCCCAAAATTGTGTTCCCAAAAGTGTGTTCCCAAAAAAAGTGTGTTCCCAAAAAAGTTTGTATCAAAAATAAGTGTGTTCCCAAAAAAAGTGTGTTCCCAAAAGTGTGTTCCCAAATGTGTGTTCCCAAAAGTGTGTTCCCAAAAGTGTGTTCCCAAAATTGTGTTCCCAAAAGTGTGTTCCCAAAAAAAATGTGTTCCCAAAAAAGTGTGTTCCCAAAAGTGTGATCGCAAAAAGTGTGTTCCCAAAAGTGTTTTCCCAAAAGTGTGTTCCCCAAAAAAGTGTTCCCAAAAAAGTGTGTTCCCAGAAGTGTGTTCCCAAAAATGTGTTCCCAAAAGTGTGTTCCAAAAAGAGTATGTTCCCAAAAGTGTGTTCCCAAAAGTGTGTTCACACAAAAAGCGTGTTCCCAAAAGTGTGTTCCCAAAAAAAGTGTGTTCCCAAAAAAGTGTGTTCCAAAAATAAGTGTGTTCCCAAAAAAAGTGTGTTCCCAAAAGTGTTTTCCCAACAAAAGTGTGTTCACAAAAAAGTGTGTTCCAAAAAGTGTGATCACAAAAAAATGTGTTCCCAAAAGTGTGTTCCCAAAAAAGTGTGTTCCCAAAAGTGTGATCCCAAAAAAATAGTGTTCCCAAAAGCGTTCCCAAAGGTGTGTTCCCAAAAAAAGTGTGTTCCCAAAAAAGTGTGTTCCAAATGTGTGTTCCCAAAAGTGTCTTCCCAAAAGTGTGTTCCCAAAATTGTGTTCCCAAAAGTGTTTTCCCAAAAAAAGTGTGTTCCCAAAAAAGTGTGTTCCAAAAATAAGTGTGTTCCCAAAAAAATCGTGTTCCCAAAAGTGTGATCGCAAAAAGTGTGTTCCCAAAAGTGTGTACCCAAAAGTGTTTTCCCAAAAAAATTGTGTTCCCAAAAGTGTGTTCCCCAAAAAAGTGTGTTCCCAAATGTGTGTTCCCGAAAGTGTGTTCCCAAAAGTGTGTTCCCAAAATTGTGTTCCCAAAAGTGTGTTCCCAAAAAAAGTGTGTTCCCAAAAAAGTATGTTCCAAAAATAAGTGTGTTCCCAAAAAAAGTGTGTTCCCAAAAGTGTGATCGCAAAAAGTGTGTTCCCAAAAGTGTGTACCCAAAAGTGTTTTCCCAAAAAAAGTGTGTTCACAAAAAAGTGTGTTCCCAAAAGTGTGTTCCCAAAAGTGTGTTCCCAAACAAAGAGTGTTCCCAAAAGTGTTCCTAAAAAAGTGTGTTCCCAAAAAGTGTGTTCCAAAAGAAGTGTATTCCCAAAATAAATGAGTTCCCAAAAAAGCTTGTTCCCAAAAGTGTGTTCCTAAAAAAGTGTGTTCCCAAAAAGTGTGTTCCAAAAGAAGTGTATTCCCAAAATAAATGAGTTCCCAAAAAAGCTTGTTCCCAAAAGTGTGTTCCCGAAAAAAGTGTCCCCAAAAGTGTGTTCCCAAAAGTGTGTTCCCAAATAAAGTGTGTTCCCAAAAGTGTGTTCCAAAAAAAGTGTAATCAAAAAAGTGTGTTCCCCAAAAATTGTGTTCCCAAAAAAAGTGTGTTCCCAAAAGTGTGTTCCAAAAAAAGTGTGTTCAAAGAAGTGTGTTCCCAAAAAGTGTGTTCCAAAAGAAGTGTATTCCCAAAATAAATGAGTTCCCAAAAAAGCTTGTTCCCAAAAGTTTGTTCCCAAAAAAGTATGTTCCCAAAATAAGTGTGTTCCCGAAAAAAGTGTCCCCAAAATTGTGTTCCAAAAGTGTGTTCCCAAATAAAGTGTGTTCCCAAAAGTGTGTTCCAAAAAAAGTGTGTTCAAAAAAGTGTGTTCCCCAAAAATTGTGTTCCCAAAAAAAGTGTGTTCCAAAAGTGTGTTCCCAAAAGTGTGTTCCCAAAAAAGTATGTTCCCAAAATAAGTGTGTTCTCGAAAAAAGTCTGTACCCAAAAGTGTGTTCCCAAAAATGTGTTCCATAAGTGTGTTCCAAATAAAGTATGTTCCCAAAAGTGTGTTCCCAAAAGTGTGATCGCAAAAAGTGTGTTCCCAAAAGTGTTTTCCCAAAAAAAGTGTGTTCACAAAAAAGTGTGTTACAAAAAGTGTGATCACAAAAAAATGTGTTCCCAAAAGTGTGTTCCCAAAAACGTGTGATCCCAAAAAAAGTGTGTTCCCAAAAGCGTTCCCAAAGGTGTGTTCCCCAAAAAAGTGTGTTCCCAAAAAAGTGTGTTCCAAATGTGTGTTCACAAAAGTGTCTTCCCAAAAGTGTGTTCCCAAAATTGTGTTCCCAAAAGTGTGTTCCCAAAAAAAGTGTGTTCCCAAAAAAGTGTGTTCCAAAAATAAGTGTGTTCCCAAAAAAAGTGTGTTCCCAAAAGTGTGATCGCAAAAAGTGTGTTCCCAAAAGTGTGTACCCAATAGTGTGTTCCCAAAAAAATTGTGTTCCCAAAAGTGTGTTCCCCAAAAAAGTTTGTTCCCAAATGTGTGTTCCCAAAAGTGTGTTCCCAAAAGTGTGTTCCCAAAATTGTGTTCCCAAAAGTGTGTTCCCAAAATTGTGTTCCCAAAAGTGTGTTCCCAAAAAAAATGTGTTCCCAAAAAAGTGTGTTCCAAAAATAAGTGTGTTCACAAAAAAAGTGTGTTCCCAAAAGTGTGATCGCAAAAAGTGTGTTCCCAAAAGTGTTTTCCCAAAAGTGTGTTCCCCAAAAAAGTGTTCCCAAAAAAGTGTGTTCCCAGAAGTCCGTTACCAAAATAAATGTGTTCTAAAAAGAGTGTTCGAAAAAAAGTGCGTTCCCAAAAAATTGTGTTTCCAAATGTGTGTTCCTAAAAGTGTGTTCCCAAAAGAAGTGTGTTCCAAAAAAAGTATGTTCCCAAAAGTGTGTTCCCAGAAGTGCGTTACCAAAATAAATGTGTTCCAAAAAGAGTGTTCCCAAAAAAGTGCGTTCCCAAAAAATTGTGTTTCCAAATGTGTTCCTAAAAGTGTGTTCCCAAAAGAAGTGTGTTCCAAAAAAAGTGTTTTCCCAAAAGTGTGTTCACAAAAGTGTGTTGCCAAAAAAAGTGTGTTCCTAAAATTGTGTTTCCAAATGTGTGTTCCTAAAAGTGTGTTCCCAAAAGTGTGTTCCCAAAAGAAGTGTGTTCCATAAAAAGTATGTTCCCAAAAATGTGTACCCAAAAGTGTGTTCCAAAAGATGTGTATTCCCAAAATAAATGAGTTCCCAAAAATGCTTGTTCCCAAAAGTGTGTTCCCAAAAAAAGTATGTTCCCAAAATAAGTGTGTTCCCGAAAAAAGTGTCCCCAAAATTGTGTTCCAAAAGTGTGTTCCCAAATAAAGTGTGTTCCCAAAAGTGTGTTCCAAAAAAAGTGTGTTCAAAAAAGTGTGTTCACCAAAAATTGTGTTCCCAAAAAAAGTGTGTTCCAAAAGTGTGTTCCCAAAAGTGTGTTCCCAAAAAAGTATGTTCCCAAAATAAGTGTGTTCTCGAAAAAAGTCTGTACCCAAAAGTGTGTTCCCAAAAATGTGTTCCAAAAGTGTGTTCCAAAAAAAGTATGTTCCCAAAAGTGTGTTCCCAAAAGTGTGATCGCAAAAAGTGTGTTCCCAAAAGTGTTTTCCCAAAAAAAGTGTGTTCCCAAAAGTGTGTTCCCAAAAACGTGTGTTCCCAAAAGTGTGATCCCAAAAAAAGTGTGTTCCCAAAAGCGTTCCCAAAGGTGTGTTCCCCAAAAAAGTGTGTTCCCCAAAAAAGTGTGTTCCAAATGTGTGTTCACAAAAGTGTCTTCCCAAAAGTGTGTTCCCAAAATTGTGTTCCCAAAAGTGTGTTCCCAAAAAAAGTGTGTTCCCAAAAAAGTGTGTTCCAAAAATGAGTGTGTTCCCAAAAAAAGTGTGTTCCCAAAAGTGTGATCGCAAAAAGTGTGTTCCCAAAAGTGTGTACCCAAAAGTGTGTTCCCAAAAAAATTGTGTTCCCAAAAGTGTGTTCCCCAAAAAAGTGTGTTCCCAAATGTGTGTTCCCAAAAGTGTGTTCCCAAAAGTGTGTTCCCAAAATTGTGTTCCCAAAAGTGTGTTCCCAAAATTGTGTTCCCAAAAGTGTGTTCCCAAAAAAAATGTGTTCCCAAAAAAGTGTGTTCCAAAAATAAGTGTGTTCACAAAAAAAGTGTGTTCCCAAAAGTGTGATCGCAAAAAGTGTGTTCCCAAAAGTGTTTTCCCAAAAGTGTGTTCCCCAAAAAAGTGTTCCCAAAAAAGTGTGTTCCCAGAAGTGCGTTACCAAAATAAATGTGTTCCAAAAAGAGTGTTCGAAAAAAAGTGCGTTCCCAAAAAATTGTGTTTCCAAATGTGTGTTCCTAAAAATGTGTTCCCAAAAGAAGTGTGTTCCAAAAAAAGTATGTTCCCAAAATTGTGTTCCCAGAAGTGCGTTACCAAAATAAATGTGTTCCAAAAAGAGTGTTCCCAAAAAAGTGCGTTCCCAAAAAATTGTGTTTCCAAATGTGTTCCTAAAAGTATGTTCCCAAAAGAAGTGTGTTCCAAAAAAAGTGTTTTCCCAAAAGTGTGTTCACAAAAGTGTGTTGCCAAAAAAAGTGTGTTACCAAAATTGTGTTTCCAAATGTGTGTTCCTAAAAGTGTGTTCCCAAAAGTGTGTTCCCAAAAGAAGTGTGTTCCATAAAAAGTATGTTCCCAAAAATGTGTACCCAAAAGTGTGTTCCCAAAAGTGATC
Source organism: Rhinoraja longicauda (assembly GCF_053455715.1). Taxonomy (NCBI): domain Eukaryota; kingdom Metazoa; phylum Chordata; class Chondrichthyes; order Rajiformes; family Arhynchobatidae; genus Rhinoraja; species Rhinoraja longicauda. Next base: position 20,726 of record NW_027602857.1, on the reverse strand, counting down.
CCAAAAAAAGTGTTCCCAAAAATGTGTTCCCCAAAATAGTGTGTTCCCAAAAGTATGTTCCCAAATGTGTGTTCCCAAAAAAGTACGTTCCCAAAAAAGTGTGTTCCCAAAAGCGTGTTCCCAAAAAATTATGTTCCCAAATGTGTGTTGCCAAAAAAAGTGTGTTCTCAAAAGTGTGTTCACAACAAAAGTGTGTTCCCAAGTGTGTTCCCAAAATAAGTGTGTTCCAAAAAAAGTGGGTTCACAAAAGTGTGTTCCGAAATAAAGTGTGTTCCCAAAAGTGTGTTCCCAAAAGTGTGTTGCCAAAAAAGTGTGTTCCCAAAAGTGTGTTCCCAAAAGTGTGTTCCCAAAAAAGTGTGTTCCGAAAAAAGTGTGTTCCGAAAAAAGTGTGTTCCAAAAAAAGTAGGTTCCCAAAAATGTGTACCCAAAAGTGTGTTCCCAAAAGTGTTCCCCAAAAAAGTGTGTTCCCAAAAATGTGTTCCCCAAAATAGTGTGTTCCCAAAAGTATGTTCCCAAAAGTGTGTTCCCAAAAAAGTGTGTTCCCAAAAGTATGTTCCCAAAAGGGTGTGCCCAAAAAAAGTGTGTTCCCAAAAAAGTACGTTCCCAAAAGTGTGTTCCCAAAAGTGTTCCCCAAAAAAGTGTGTTGCCAAAAAAAGTGTGTTCCCCAAAATAGTGTGTTCCAAAAAGTGGGTTCCCAAAAAAATTGTGTTCCCAAAAAAGTGTGTTCCAAAAGTGTGTTCCCAAAACTACGTTCCAAAAGTGTGTTCCCAACAAAGTGTGTTCCCAAAAGCTTGTTCCCAAAAAATTATGTTCCCAAATGTGTGTTGCCAAAAAAAGTGTGTTCCCAAAAGTGTGTTCCCAACAAAAGTGTGTTCCCAAGTGTGTTCCCAAAATAAATGTGTTCCCAAAAAAAGTGGGTTCACAAAAGTGTGTTCCGAAATAAAGTGTGTTCCCAAAAGTGTGTTCCCAAAAGTGTGTTGCCAAAAAAGTGTGTTCCCAAAAAAGTGTGTTCCCAGAAGTGCGTTACCGAAATAAATGTGTTCCAAAACGAGTGTTTCCAAAAAAGTGCGTTCCCAAAAAGTGTGTTGCCAAAAGTGTGTTCCCAAAAGTGTTCCCAAAAAAAGTGTGTTCCCAAAAATGTGTTCCCCAAAATAGTGTGTTCCCAAAAGTATGTTCCCAAAAGTGTGTTCCCAAAAAAGTGTGTTCCCAAAAGTGTGTTCCCAAAAGTGTGTTCCCAAACAAAGAGTGTTCCCAAAAGTGTTCCTAAAAAAGTGTGTTCCAAAAAGTGTGTTCCAAAAGAAGTGTATTCCCAAAATAAATGAGTTCCCAAAAAAGCTTGTTCCCAAAAGTGTGTTCCTAGAAAAAGTGTGTTCCCAAAAAGTGTGTTCCCAAAAAAAGTATGTTCCCAAAATAAGTGTGTTCCCGAAAAAAGTGTCCCCAAAAGTGTGTACCCAAAAGTGTGTTCCCAAAAAAATTGTGTTCCCGAAAGTGTGTTCCCCAAAAAAGTGTGTTCCCAAATGTGTGTTCCCAAAAGTGTGTTCCCAAAAGTGTGTTCCCAAAATTGTGTTCCCAAAAGTGTGTTCCCAAAATTGTGTTCCCAAAAGTGTGTTCCCAAAAAAAATGTGTTCCCAAAAAAGTGTGTTCCAAAAATAAGTGTGTTCACAAAAAAAAGTGTGTTCCCAAAAGTGTGATCGCAAAAAGTGTGTTCCCAAAAGTGTTTTCCCAAAAGTGTGTTCCCCAAAAAAGTGTTCCCAAAAAAGTGTGTTCCCAGAAGTCCGTTACCAAAATAAATGTGTTCCAAAAAGAGTGTTCGAAAAAAAGTGCGTTCCCAAAAAATTGTGTTTCCAAATGTGTGTTCCTAAAAGTGTGTTCCCAAAAGAAGTGTGTTCCAAAAAAAGTATGTTCCCAAAAGTGTGTTCCCAGAAGTGCGGTACCAAAATAAATGTGTTCCAAAAAGAGTGTTCCCAAAAAAGTGCGTTCCCAAAAAATTGTGTTTCCAAATGTGTTCCTAAAAGTGTGTTCCCAAAAGAAGTGTGTTCCAAAAAAAGTGTTTTCCCAAAAGTGTGTTCACAAAAGTGTGTTGCCAAAAAAAGTGTGTTCCCAAAATTGTGTTTCCAAATGTGTGTTCCTAAAAGTGTGTTCCCAAAAGTGTGTTCCCAAAAGAAGTGTGATCCATAAAAAGTATGTTCCCAAAAATGTGTACCCAAAAGTGTGTTCCAAAAGATGTGTATTCCCAAAATAAATGAGTTCCCAAAAAAGCTTGTTCCCAAAAGTGTGTTCCCAAAAAAAGTATGTTCCCAAAATAAGTGTGTTCCCGAAAAAAGTGTCCCCAAAATTGTGTTCCAAAAGTGTGTTCCCAAATAAAGTGTGTTCCCAAAAGTGTGTTCCAAAAAAAGTGTGTTCAAAAAAGTGTGTTCACCAAAAATTGTGTTCCCAAAAAAAGTGTGTTCCAAAAGTATGTTCCCAAAAGTGTGTTCCCAAAAAAGTATGTTCCCAAAATAAGTGTTTTCTCGAAAAAAGTCTGTACCCAAAAGTGTGTTCCCAAAAATGTGTTCCAAAAGTGTGTTCCAAAAAAAGTATGTTCCCAAAAGTGTGTTCCCAAAAGTGTGATCGCAAAAAGTGTGTTCCCAAAAGTGTTTTCCCAAAAAAAGTGTGTTCCCAAAAGTGTGTTCCCAAAAACGTGTGTTCCCAAAAGTGTGATCCCAAAAAAAGTGTGTTCCCAAAAGCGTTCCCATAGGTGTGTTCCCCAAAAAAGTGTGTTCCCCAAAAAAGTGTGTTCCAAATGTGTGTTCACAAAAGTGTCTTCCCAAAAGTGTGTTCCCAAAATTGTGTTCCCAAAAGTGTGTTCCCAAAAAAAGTGTGTTCCCAAAAAAGTGTGTTCCAAAAATAAGTGTGTTCCCAAAAAAAGTGTGTTCCCAAAAGTGTGATCGCAAAAAGTGTGTTCCCAAAAGTGTGTACCCAAAAGTGTGTTCCCAAAAAAATTGTGTTCCCAAAAGTGTGTTCCCCAAAAAAGTGTGTTCCCAAATGTGTGTTCCCAAAAGTGTGTTCCCAAAAGTGTGTTCCCAAAATTGTGTTCCCAAAAGTGTGTTCCCAAAATTGTGTTCCCAAAAGTGTGTTCCCAAAAAAAATGTGTTCCCAAAAAAGTGTGTTCCAAAAATAAGTGTGTTCACAAAAAAAGTGTGTTCCCAAAAGTGTGATCGCAAAAAGTGTGTTCCCAAAAGTGTTTTCCCAAAAGTGTGTTCCCCAAAAAAGTGTTCCCAAAAAAGTGTGTTCCCAGAAGTGCGTTACCAAAATAAATGTGTTCCAAAAAGAGTGTTCGAAAAAAAGTGCGTTCCCAAAAAATTGTGTTTCCAAATGTGTGTTCCTAAAAGTGTGTTCCCAAAAGAAGTGTGTTCCAAAAAAAGTATGTTCCCAAAATTGTGTTCCCAGAAGTGCGTTACCAAAATAAATGTGTTCCAAAAAGAGTGTTCCCAAAAAAGTGCGTTCCCTAAAAATTGTGTTTCCAAATGTGTTCCTAAAAGTGTGTTCCCAAAAGAAATGTGTTCCAAAAAAAGTGTTTTCCCAAAAGTGTGTTCACAAAAGTGTGTTGCCAAAAAAAGTGTGTTCCCAAAATTGTGTTTCCAAATGTGTGTTCCTAAAAGTGTGTTCCCAAAAGTGTGTTCCCAAAAGAAGTGTGTTCCATAAAAAGTATGTTCCCAAAAATGTGTACCCAAAAGTGTGTTCCCAAAAGTGATCCCAAAAAAAGTGTTCCCAAAAATGTGTTCCCCAAAATAGTGTGTTCCCAAAAGTATGTTCCCAAATGTGTGTTCCCAAAAAAGTACGTTCCCAAAAAAGTGTGTTCCCAAAAGCGTGTTCCCAAAAAATTATGTTCCCAAATGTGTGTTGCCAAAAAAAGTGTGTTCCGAAAAAAGTGTGTTCCGAAAAAAGTGTGTTCCAAAAAAAGTAGGTTCCCAAAAATGTGTACCCAAAAGTGTGTTCCCAAAAGTGTTCCCAAAAAAAGTGTGTTCCCAAAAATGTGTTCCCCAAAATAGTGTGTTCCCAAAAGTATGTTCCCAAAAGTGTGTTCCCAAAAGTATGTTCCCAAAAGGGTGTGCCCAAAAAAAGTGTGTTCCCAAAAAAGTACGTTCCCAAAAGTGTGTTCCCAAAAGTGTTCCCCAAAAAAGTGTGTTGCCAAAAAAAGTGTGTTCCCCAAAATAGTGTGTTCCAAAAAGTGGGTTCCCAAAAAAATTGTGTTCCCAAAAAAGTGTGTTCCAAAAGTGTGTTCCCAAAACTACGTTCCAAAAGTGTGTTCCCAACAAAGTGTGTTCCCAAAAGCTTGTTCCCAAAAAATTATGTTCCCAAATGTGTGTTGCCAAAAAAAGTGTGTTCCCAAAAGTGTGTTCCCAACAAAAGTGTGTTCCCAAGTGTGTTCCCAAAATAAGTGTGTTCCCAAAAAAAGTGGGTTCACAAAAGAGTGTTCCGAAATAAAGTGTGTTCCCAAAAGTGTGTTCCCAAAAGTGTGTTGCCAAAAAAGTATGTTCCCAAAAAAGTGTGTTCCCAGAAGTGCGTTACCGAAATAAATGTGTTCCAAAACGAGTGTTTCCAAAAAAGTGCGTTCCCAAAAAGTGTGTTGCCAAAAGTGTGTTCCCAAAAGTGTTCCCAAAAAAAGTGTGTTCCCAAAAATGTGTTCCCCAAAATAGTGTGTTCCCAAAAGTATGTTCCCAAAAGTGTGTTCCCAAAAAAGTGTGTTCCCAAAAGTGTGTTCCCAAAAGTGTGTTCCCAAACAAAGAGTGTTCCCAAAAGTGTTCCTAAAAAAGTGTGTTCCCAAAAAGTGTGTTCCAAAAGAAGTGTATTCCCAAAATAAATGAGTTCCCAAAAAAGCTTGTTCCCAAAAGTGTGTTCCTAGAAAAAGTGTGTTCCCAAAAAGTGTGTATCAAAAGAAGTATATTCCCAAAATAAATGAGTTCCCAAAAAACTTGTTCCCAAAAGTGTGTTCCCAAAAAAAGTATGTTCCCAAAATAAGTGTGTTCCCGAAAAAAGTGTCCCCAAAAGTGTGTTCCCAAAAGTGTGTTCCCAAATAAAGTGTGTTACCAAAAGTGTGTTCCAAAAAAAGTGTAATCAAAAAAGTGTGTTCCCCAAAAATTGTGTTCCCAAAAAAAGTGTGTTCCCAAAAGTGTGTTCCAAAAAAAGTGTGTTCAAAGAAGTGTGTTCCCAAAAAGTGTGTTCCTGAAGAAGTGTATTCCCAAAATAAATGAGTTCCCAAAAAATCTTGTTCCCAAAAGTTTGTTCCCAAAAAAGTATGTTCCCAAAATAAGTGTGTTCCCGAAAAAAGTGTCCCCAAAATTGTGTTCCAAAAGTGTGTTCCCAAATAAAGTGTGTTCCCAAAAGTGTGTTCCAAAAAAAGTGTGTTCAAAAAATGTGTTCCCCAACAATTGTGTTCCCAAAAAAAGTGTGTTCCAAAAGTGTGTTCCCAAAAGTGTGTTCCCAAAAAAGTATGTTCCCAAAATAAGTGTGTTCTCGAAAAAAGTCTGTACCCAAAAGTGTGTTCCCAAAAATGTGTTCCAAAAGTGTGTTCCAAAAAAAGTATGTTCCCAAAAGTGTGTTCCCAAAAGTGTGATCGCAAAAAGTGTGTTCCCAAAAGTGTTTTCCCAAAAAAAGTGTGTTCACAAAAAAGTGTGTTCCAAAAAGTGTGATCACAAAAAAATGTGTTCCCAAAAGTGTGTTCCCAAAAACGTGTGTTCCCAAAAGTGTGATCGCAAAAAAAGTGTGTTCCCAAAAGCGTTCCCAAAGGTGTGTTCCCCAAAAAAGTGTGTTCCCCAAAAAAGTGTGTTCCAAATGTGTGTTCACAAAAGTGTCTTCCCAAAAGAGTGTTCCCAAAATTGTGTTCCCAAAAGTGTGTTCCCAAAAAAAGTGTGTTCCCAAAAAAGTGTGTTCCAAAAATAAGTGTGTTCCCAAAAAAAGTGTGTTCCCAAAAGTGTGATCGCAAAAAGTGTGTTCCCAAAAGTGTGTACCCAAAAGTGTGTTCCCAAAAAAATGGTGTTCCCAAAAGTGTGTTCCCCAAAAAAGTGTGTTCCCAAATGTGTGTTCCCAAAAGTGTGTTCCCAAAAGTGTGTTCCCAAAATTGTGTTCCCAAAAGTGTGTTCCCAAAATTGTGTTCCCAAAAGTGTGTTCCCAAAAAAAATGTGTTCCCAAAAAAGTGTGTTCCAAAAATAAGTGTGTTCACAAAAAAAGTGTGTTCCCAAAAGTGTGATCGCAAAAAGTGTGTTCCCAAAAGTGTTTTCCCAAAAGTGTGTTCCCCAAAAAAGTGTTCCCAAAAAAGTGTGTTCCCAGAAGTCCGTTACCAAAATAAATGTGTTCCAAAAAGAGTGTTCGAAAAAAAGTGCGTTCCCAAAAAATTGTGTTTCCAAATGTGTGTTCCTAAAAGTGTGTTCCCAAAAGAAGTGTGTTCCAAAAAAAGTATGTTCCCAAAAGTGTGTTCCCAGAAGTGCGTTACCAAAATAAATGTGTTCCAAAAAGAGTGTTCCCAAAAAAGTGCGTTCCCAAAAAATTGTGTTTCCAAATGTGTTCCCAAAAGAAGTGTGTTCCAAAAAAAGTGTTTTCCCAAAAGTGTGTTCACAAAAGTGTGTTGCCAAAAAAAGTGTGTTCCCAAAATTGTGTTTCCAAATGTGTGTTCCTAAAAGTGTGTTCCCAAAAGTGTGTTCCCAAAAGAAGTGTGTTCCATAAAAAGTATGTTCCCAAAAATGTGTACCCAAAAGTGTGTTCTCATAAGTGATCCCAAAAAAAGTGTTCCCAAAAATGTGTTCCCCAAAATAGTGTGTTCCCAAAAGTGTGTTCCCAAATGTGTGTACCCAAAAAAGTACGTTCCCAAAAAAGTGTGTCCCCAAAAGCGTGTTCCCAAAAAATTATGTTCCCAAATGTGTGTTGCCAAAAAAAGTGTGTTCCCAAAAGTGTGTTCACAACAAAAGTGTGTTCCCAAGTGTGTTCCCAAAATAAGTGTGTTCCCGAAAAAAGTGGGTTCACAAAAGTGTGTTCCGAAATAAAGTGTGTTCCCAAAAGTGTGTTCCCAAAAGTGTGTTGCCAAAAAAGTGTGTTCCCAAAAGTGTGTTCCCAAAAGTGTGTTCCCAAAAAAGTGTGTTCCGAAAAAAGTGTGTTCCGAAAAAAGTGTGTTCCAAAAAAAGTAGGTTCCCAAAAATGTGTACCCAAAAGTGTGTTCCCAAAAGTGTTCCCAAAAAAAGTGTGTTCCCAAAAATGTGTTCCCCAAAATAGTGTGTTCCCAAAAGTATGTTCCCAAAAGTGTGTTCCCAAAAAAGTGTGTTCCCAAAAGTATGTTCCCAAAAGGGTGTGCCCAAAAAAATTGTGTTCCCAAAAAAGTGTGTTCCAAAAGTGTGTTCCCAAAACTACGTTCCAAAAGTGTGTTCCCAACAAAGTGTGTTCCCAAAAGCTTGTTCCCAAAAAATTATGTTCCCAAATGTGTGTTGCCAAAAAAAGTGTGTTCCCAAAAGTATGTTCCCAACAAAAGTGTGTTCCCAAGTGTATTCCCAAAATAAGTGTGTTCCCAAAAAAAGTGGGTTCACAAAAGTGTGTTCCGAAATAAAGTGTGTTCCCAAAAGTGTGTTCCCAAAAGTGTGTTGCCAAAAAAGTGTGTTCCCAAAAAAGTGTGTTCCCAGAAGTGCGTTACCGAAATAAATGTGTTCCAAAACGAGTGTTTCCAAAAAATTGCGTTCCCAAAAAGTGTGTTGCCAAAAGTGTGTTCCCAAAAGTGTTCCCAAAAAAAGTGTGTTCCCAAAAATGTGTTCCCCAAAATAGTGTGTTCCCAAAAGTATGTTCCCAAAAGTGTGTTCCCAAAAAAGTGTGTTCCCAAAAGTGTGTTCCCAAAAGGGTGTTCCCAAAAAAAGTGTGTTCCCAAAAAAGTGTGTTCCGAAAAAAGTGTGTTCCGAAAAAAGTGTGTTACAAAAATAAGTGTGTTCCCAAAAAAAGTGTGTTCCCAATAGTGTGATCGCAAAAAGTGTGTTCCCAAAAGTGTGTACCCAAAAGTGTGTTCCCAAAAAAATTGTGTTCCCAAAAGTGTGTTCCCCAAAAAAGTGTGTTCCCAAATGTGTGTTCCCAAAAGTGTGTTCCCAAAAGTGTGTTCCCAAAATTGTGTTCCCAAAAGTGTGTTCCCAAAATTGTGTTCCCAAAAGTGTGTTCCCAAAAAAAATGTGTTCCCAAAAAAGTAGGTTCCCAAAAATGTGTACGCAAAAGTGTGTTCCTAAAAGTGTTCCCAAAAAAAGTGTGTTCCCAAAAATGTGTTCCCCAAAATAGTGTGTTCCCAAAAGTATGTTCCCAAAAGTGTGTTCCCAAAAAAGTGTGTTCCCAAAAGTATGTTCCCAAAAGGGTGTGCCCAAAAAAAGTGTGTTCCCAAAAAAGTACGTTCCCAAAAGTGTGTTCCCAAAAGTGTTCCCCAAAAAAGTGTGTTGCCAAAAAAAGTGTGTTCCCCAAAATAGTGTGTTCCAAAAAGTGGGTTCCCAAAAAAATTGTGTTCCCAAAAAAGTGTGTTCCAAAAGTGTGTTCCCAAAACTACGTTCCAAAAGTGTGTTCCCAACAAAGTGTGTTCCCAAAAGCTTGTTCCCAAAAAATCATGTTCCCAAATGTGTGTTGCCAAAAAAAGTGTGTTCCCAAAAGTGTGTTCCCAACAAAAGTGTGTTCCCAAGTGTGTTCCCAAAATAAGTGTGTTCACAAAAAAAGTGGGTTCACAAAAGTGTGTTCCGAAATAAAGTGTGTTCCCAAAAGTGTGTACCCAAAAGTGTGTTGCCAAAAAAGTGTGTTCCCAAAAAGTGTTTTCCCAGAAGTGCGTTACCGAAATAAATGTGTTCCAAAACGAGTGTTTTAAAAAAAGTGCGTTCCCAAAAAGTGTGTTGCCAAAAGTGTGTTCCCAGAAGTGTGTTCCCAAAAGTGTGATCTCAAAAAAATCCCAAAAAGTGTGTTCCCAAATAAATGTGTTCCTAAAATAAGTGTGATCCCACAAATAATATTTTCCCAAAAGTGTGTTCCCAAAAAAGTGTGTTCCCAAAAGTGTGTTCCCAAAAAAGTGTGTTCCAAAATTTGGGTTCCCAAAAAAATTGTGTTCCCAAAAGTGTGTTCCAAAAAAGTGTTTTCCCAAAAGTGTGTTCCAAAAAAGTGTGTTCCCAAAAGTGTGTTCCCAAAAAAAGTGGGTCCACAAAAGTGTGTTTCGAAAAAAAGTGTGTTCCTAAAAGTGTGTTCCCAATAGTTTGTTGCCAAAAAAAGTCTGTTCCCAAAGGTGTGTTCCCAAAAGTGTGTTCCCAAAAAACTTGTGTTCCCTAATAAATGTGTTCCTAAAATAAGTGTGTTCCCACAAGTTTGTTCCCACAAATAATATTTTCCCAAAAGTGTGTTCCCAAAAAAAGAGTGTTCCCAAAATTGTGTTCCCAAAAAAAGTGTGTTCCCAAAAAAGTATGTTCCAAAAATAAGTGTGTTCCCAAAAAAAGTGTGTTCCCAAAAAAGTATGTTCCAAAAATAAGTGTGTTCCCAAAAGTGTGTTCCTAAAAGTGTGTTCCCAATAGTGTGTTGCCAAAAAAAGTCTGTTCCCAAAGGTGTGTTCCCAAAAGTGTGTTCCCAAAAAACTTGTGTTCCCTAATAAATGTGTTCCTAAAATAAGTGTGTTCCCACAAGTTTGTTCCCACAAATAATATTTTCCCAAAAGTGTGTTCCCAAAAAAAGAGTGTTCCCAAAATTGTGTTCCCAAAAAAAGTGTGTTCCCAAAAAAGTATGTTCCAAAAATAAGTGTGTTCCCAAAAAAAGTGTGTTCCCAAAAAAGTATGTTCCAAAAATAAGTGTGTTCCCAAAAGTGTGTTCCCAAAAGTGTGATCTCAAAAAAATCCCAAAAAGTGTGTTCCCAAATAAATGTGTTCCTAAAATAAGTGTGATCCCACAAATAATATTTTCCCAAAAGTGTGTTCCCAAAAAAGTGTGTTCCCAAAAGTGTGTTCCCAAAAAAGTGTGTTCCAAAATTTGGGTTCCCAAAAAAATTGTGTTCCCAAAAGTGTGTTCCAAAAAAGTGTTTTCCCAAAAGTGTGTTCCAAAAAAGTGTGTTCCCAAAAGTGTGTTCCCAAAAAAAGTGGGTCCACAAAAGTGTGTTTCGAAAAAAAGTGTGTTTCGAAAAAAAGTGTGTTCCTAAAAGTGTGTTCCCAATAGTGTGTTGCCAAAAAAAGTGTGTTCCCAAAGGTGTGTTCCCAAAAGTGTGTTCCCAAAAAACTTGTGTTCCCTAATAAATGTGTTCCTAAAATAAGTGTGTTCCCACAAGTTTGTTCCCACAAATAATATTTTCCCAAAAGTGTGTTCCCAAAAAAAGAGTGTTCCCAAAATTGTGTTCCAAAAAAAGTGTGTTCCCAAAAAAGTATGTTCCAAAAATAAGTGTGTTCCCAAAAAAAGTGTGTTCCCAAAAAAGTATGTTCCAAAAATAAGTGTGTTCCCAAAAGTGTGATCGCAAAAAGTGTGTTCCCAAAAGTGTGTACCCAAAAGTGTTTTCCCAAAAAAAGTGTGTTCACAAAAAAGTGTGTTCCCAAAAGTGTGTTCCCAAAAGTGTGTTCTCAAAAAAAGAGTGTTCCCAAAAGTGTTCCTAAAAAAGTGTGTTCCCAAAAAGTGTGTTCCAAAAGAAGTGTATTCCCAAAATAAATGAGTTCCCAAAAAAGCTTGTTCCCAAAAGTGTGTTCCCAAAAAAAGTATGTTCCCAAAATAAGTGTGTTCCCGAAAAAAGTGTCCCCAAAAGTGTGTTCCCAAAAGTGTGTTCCCAAATAAAGTGTGTTCCCAAAAGTGTGTTCCAAAAAAAGTGTATTCAAAAATGTGTGTTCCCCAAAAATTGTGTTCCCAAAAAAAGTGTATTCCCAAAAGTGTGTTCCAAAAAAAGTGTGTTCAAAGAAGTGTGTTCCCAAAAAGTGTGTTCCAAAAGAAGTGTATTCCCAAAATAAATGAGTTCCCAAAAAAGCTTGTTCCCAAAAGTGTGTTCCCAAAAAAGTATGTTCCCAAAATAAGTGTGTTCCCGAAAAAAGTGTCCCCAAAAGTGTGTTCCCAAAAGTGTGTTCCCAAATAAAGTGTGTTCCCAAAAGTGTGTTCCAAAAAAAGTGTGTTCAAAAAAGCGTGTTCCCCAAAAATTGTGTTCCCAAAAAAAGTGTGTTCCAAAAGTGTGTTCACAAAAGTGTGTTCCAAAAGATGTGTATTCCCAAAATAAATGAGTTCCCAAAAAAGCTTGTTCCCAAAAGTGTGTTTCCAAAAAAAGTATGTTCCCAAAATAAGTGTGTTCCCGAAAAAAGTGTCCCCAAAAGTGTGTTCCAAAAGTGTGTTCCCAAATAAAGTGTGTTCCCAAAAGTGTGTTCCAAAAAAAGTGTGTTCAAAAAAGTGTGTTCCCAAAAATTGTGTTCCCAAAAAAGTGTGTTCCAAAAATAAGTGTGTTCCCAAAAAAAGTGTGTTCCCAAAAGTGTGATCGCAAAAAGTGTGTTCCCAAAAGTGTGTACCCAAAAGTGTGTTCCCAAAAAAATTGTGTTCCCAAAAGTGTGTTCCCCAAAAAAGTGTGTTCCCAAATGTGTGTTCCCAAAAGTGTGTTCCCAAAAGTGTGTTCCCAAAATTGTGTTCCCAAAAGTGTGTTCCCAAAATTGTGTTCCCAAAAGTGTGTTCCCAAAAGTGTGTTCCCAAAAAAAGTGTGTTCCCAAAAAAGTGTGTTCCAAAAATAAGTGTGTTCCCAAAAAAAGTGTGTTCCCAAAAGTGTGTTCCAAAAAAAGTGTGTTCAAAGAAGTGTGTTCCCAAAAAGTGTGTTCCAAAAGAAGTGTATTCCCAAAATAAATGAGTTCCCAAAAAAGCTTGTTCCCAAAAGTGTGTTCCCAAAAAAGTATGTTCCCAAAATAAGTGTGTTCCCGAAAAAAGTGTCCCCAAAAGTGTGTTCCCAAATAAAGTGTGTTCCCAAAAGTGTGTTCCAAAAAAAGTGTGTTCAAAAAAGCGTGTTCCCCAAAAATTGTGTTCCCAAAAAAGTGTGTTCCAAAAGTGTGTTCCCAAAAGTGTGTTCCAAAAGATGTGTATTCCCAAAATAAATGAGTTCCCAAAAAAGCTTGTTCCCAAAAGTGTGTTCCCAAAAAAAGTATGTTCCCAAAATAAGTGTGTTCCCGAAAAAAGTGTCCCCAAATGTGTGTTCCAAAAGTGTGTTCCCAAAAAAGTGTGTTCCCAAAAAAAGTGTGTTCCCAAAAGTGTGTTCCCAAAAGAGTGTTCCCAAAAGTGAGTTCCCAAAAAAAAGGTGTTCCAAAAGTGTGTTCCCAAAAACGTGTGTTCGCAAAAGTGGGTTCCCCACAAAAAATGTGTTCCCAGAAGTGTGTTCCCAATAGTGTGTTCCCAAAATAAGTGTATTCCCAAGTAAAGTGTGCGCGTAAAAGTGTGTTCCCAAAAGTGTGTTCCCAAAAAAATTGTGTGCCCAAAAAATTGTCTTCCCAAAATAGTGTGTTTCCAAAAGTGTGTACTCCAAAAAAGTGTGTTCCCAAAAAAAGTGTGTTCCCAGAAGTGTGTTCCCAATAGTGTGTTCCCAAAATAAGTGTGTTGCCAAATAAAGTGTGTTCCCCAAAAAAAATTGTCCCCCAAAAAAGTGTGTTCCCAAAAGTGTGTTCCCAAAAAAGTGTGTTCCCAAAAAAAGTGTGTTCCCAAAAGTGTGTTCCCAAAAGAGTGTTCCCAAAAGTGAGTTCCCAAAAAAAAGGTGTTCCAAAAGTGTGTTCCCAAAAACGTGTGTTCGCAAAAGTGGGTTCCCCACAAAAGTGTATTCCCAAAAGTGTGTTCCCAAAAAAAGTGTGTTCCCAAAAGTGTGTTCCCAAAATAAGTGTTCCCAAAAAAATGTGTTCCCAGAAGTGTGTTCCCAATAGTGTGTTCCCAAAAAAGTGTGTTCCCAAAAAAGTGTGTTCCAAACGTGTGTTCCCAAATATGTGTGTTCCCAAAAAAGTGTGTTCCCAAGCGTGTGTTCCCAAAAGAGCGTTCCCAAATAAAGTGTGTTCCAAAAAGGTGTGCTCCCATAAGTGAGTTCTCAAAATTGTGTTCTCAAAAATTGTGTTCCCAAAAAATGGTTGTACCCAGAATTGTGTTCCCAATAGTGTGTTCCCAATAAAAGTTTGTTCCCCAAAAATGTGTGTTCCAAACGTGTGTTCCCAAAATATGTGTGTTCCCAAAAAAGTGTGTTCCCAATCGTGTGTTCCCAAAAGTGCGATCCCAAATAAAGTGTGTTCCCGAAAGTATGTTCCCAAAAAGGTGTGTTCCAAAAGTGTGTTCCCAAAAGTGTGTTCCCAAAAAAAAGTGTTCCCAAAAGTGTGTTCCCAAAAAAGTGTGTTCCCAAAAGTGTGTTCCAAAAAAGTGTGTTCCCAAAAGTGTGTTCCCAAAAAAAGTGTGTTCCCAAAAGTGGGTTCCCCACAAAAGTGTGTTCCCAAAAGTGTGTTCCCAAAAAAGGTGTGCTCCTGTAAGTTTGTTCCCAAAATTTGTATTCCCAAAAAAAGTGTTTTCCCTGAAGTGTGTTCCCAAAAGTGTATTCCCAAAGGTTTGTTCCCATAAAAAGTGTGTTCCCAAAAGTGTGTTCCCAAAAGTGCGTTCCCAAAAAAGTGTGTTCCCAAAAAAGTGTGTTCCCAAAAGAGTGTTCCCAAAATAAGTGTGTTCCCAAAAAAATGTGTTCCCAGAAGTGTGTTCCCAATAGTGTGTTCCCAAAATAAGTGTATTCCCAAGTAAAGTGTGCGCGTAAAAGTGTGTTCCCAAAAGTGTGTTCCCAAACGTGTGTTCCCAAAGGTGTGTTCCCAAAAAAATGTGTTCCTCAAAAAAGTGTGTTCCAAAAGTATGTTCCCAAAATATGTGTGTTCCTAAAAAAGTCTGTTCCAAAAGTGTGTTCCCAAAAGTGTGTTCCCAAAAGTGTGTTCCCAAAAGTGTGTTCCCAAAAAAGTGTTCCCAAAAGTGTGTTCCCAAAAAAGTGTGTTCCCAAAAGTGTGTTCCAAAAAAGTGTGATCCCAAAAGTGTGTTCCCAAAAAAAGTGTTTTCCCAAAAGTGTGTTCGCAAAAAAGTGTGTTCCCAAAAGTGGGTTCCCCACAAAAGTGTGTTCCCAAAAGTGTGTTCCCAAAAAAGGTGTGCTCCTGTAAGTTTGTTCCCAAGATTTGTATTCCCAAAAAAAGTGTTTTCCCAGAAGTGTGTTCCCAAAAGTGTGTTCCCAAAGGTTTGTTCCCATAAAAAGTGTGTTCCCAAAAGTGTGTTCCCAAAAGTGCGTTCCCTAAAAAGTGTGTTCCCAAAAAAGTGTGTTCCCAAAAGAGTGTTCCCAAAATAAGTGTGTTCCCAAAAAAATGTGTTCCCAGAAGTGTGTTCCCAATAGTGTGTTCCCAAAATAAGTGTATTCCCAAGTAAAGTGTGCGCGTAAAAGTGTGTTCCCAAAAGTGTGTTCCCAAAAGTGTGTTCCCAAAAGTGTGTTCCCAAAAAAATTGTGTGCCCAAAAAATTGTTTTCCCAAAATAGTGTGTTTCCAAAAGTGTGTACTCCAAAAAAGTGTGTTCCCAAAAAAAGTGTGTTCCCAGAAGTGTGTTCCCAATAGTGTGTTCCCAAAATAAGTGTGTTCCCAAAAAAGTGTGTTCCCAAAAAAAGTGTGTTCCCAAAAGAGTGTTCCCAAAAGTGAGTTCCCAAAAAAAAGGTGTTCCAAAAGTGTGTTCTCAAAAACGTGTGTTCGCAAAAGTGGGTTCCCCACAAAAGTGTGTTCCCAAAAGAGTGTTCCCAAAATAAGTGTGTTCCCAAAAAAATGTGTTCCCAGAAGTGTGTTCCCAATAGTGTGTTCCCAAAATAAGTGTATTACCAAGTAAAGTGTGCGCGTAAAAGTGTGTTCCCAAAAGTGTGTTCCCAAACGTGTGTTCCCAAAGGTGTGTTCCCAAAAAATGTATTCCTCAAAAAAGTGTGTTCCAAAAGTATGTTCCCAAAATATGTGTGTTCCTAAAAAAGAGTGTTCCAAAAGTGTGTTCCCAAAAGTGTGTTCCCAAAAGGGTGTTCCCAAAAGTGTGTTCCCAAAAAATTGTTCCCAAAAGTGTGTTCCCAAAAAAGTGTGTTCCCTAAAGTGTGTTCCAAAAAAGTGTGTTCCCAAAAGTGTGTTCCCAAAAAAAGTGTTTTCCCAAATGTGTGTTCGCAAAAAAGTGTGTTCCCAAAAGTGGGTTCCCCACAAAAGTGTGTTCCCAAAAGTGTGTTCCCAAAAAAGGTGTGCTCCTGTAAGTTTGTTCCCAAGATTTGTATACCCAAAAAAAGTGTTTTCCCAGAAGTGTGTTCCCAAAAGTGTGTTCCCAAAGGTTTGTTCCCATAAAAAGTGTGTTCCCAAAAGTGTGTTCCCAAAAGTGCGTTCCCTAAAAAGTGTGTTCCCAAAAAAGTGTGTTCCCAAAAGAGTGTTCCCAAAATAAGTGTGTTCCCAAAAAAATGTGTTCCCAGAAGTGTGTTCCCAATAGTGTGTTCCCAAAATAAGTGTATTCCCAAGTAAAGTGTGCGCGTAAAAGTGTGTTCCCAAAAGTGTGTTCCCAAAAGTGTGTTCCCAAAAGTGTGTTCCCAAAAATATTGTGTGCCCAAAAAATTGTTTTCCCAAAATAGTGTGTTTCCAAAAGTGTGTACTCCAAAAAAGTGTGTTCCCAAAAAAAGTGTGTTCCCAATCGTGTGTTCCCAAAAGTGCGATCCCAAATAAAGTGTGTTCCCGAAAGTATGTTCCCAAAAAGGTGTGTTCCAAAAGTGTGTTCCCAAAAGTGTGTTCCCAAAAAAAAGTGTTCCCAAAAGTGTGTTCCCAAAGGTGTGTTCCCAAAAAAATGTGTTCCCAAAAAAAGTGTGTTCCCAAAAGTGTGTTCCCAAAAGAGTGTTCCCAAAAGTGAGTTCCCAAAAAAAAGGTGTTCCAAAAGTGTGTTCCCAAAAACGTGTGTTCGCAAAAGTGGGTTCCCCACAAAAGTGTGTTCCCAAAAGAGTGTTCCCAAAATAAGTGTGTTCCCAAAAAAATGTGTTCCCAGAAGTGTGTTCCCAATAGTGTGTGCCCAAAATAAGTGTATTCCCAAGTAAAGTGTGCGCGTAAAAGTGTGTTCCCAAAAGTGTGTTCCCAAACGTGTGTTCCCAAAGGTGTGTTCCCAAAAAAATGTGTTCCTCAAAAAAGTGTGTTCCAAAAGTATGTTCCCAAAATATGTGTGTTCCTAAA
>NW_027602857.1:0-4053 GCF_053455715.1 Rhinoraja longicauda | reverse complement strand
TCGGATTCTTAACAAGGCTATCGGAAGGCACTTAGTCCAGGGGAGTCTCGTTTCCTCTACTAACTTGGTGATTTGGGTCTTTAAGGTGCCATTCATTCTTTCCACCTTTCCGGAACTCTGGGGATGCCATGGTGTATGTAATTTCCATTCAATTCCTAATGCTTCACATATCATTTTATGTGTTTTAGAGGCAAAATGGGTCCCTCTATCTGAGTCTATTGTTTCCACAATCCCATATCTGGGTATAATCCGGGGCAACTCGGTGAAGTCTACCTGTATTCTTTGGAAGGGCCTTATTGCCAATGGTTGTCCTCCTCCTGGGACTGCTCTCATGATTTTTTTGTTGATCCGCTGACATATTACACAACCCCCTATGACTTGTTTGGCCATGGTATACATCCCACGGCAAGCGTAGGTCTTGAGGAGGGTATCACAGAGGGCTTGGGTTCCCCAATGGCTTTGCCCGTGCAACCTCCCTAATAACTCCCTTATAATTTCTTTGTTCAATAGCTGCTTTCCATCCGGTGGTGTCCACCATTTCCCATTTGGGGTACGCCGGGCTCCCATTTCTCTCATGTGTTCCTGCTCTTTTTCACCAAAGATAGGTATCTTTTCCTCTGGTTCCCTTAAAGGTATCAGTGACATCATTTCTACCGTCTGATCTGTGGCTGCTCTCTTTGCCACCTCATCCGCTGCCCTATTTCCTCGGACTTCCAGGGTATTACCCTTCTGATGCCCTGCCACATGTGCTATGGCTACCCGTTCTGGTTTCTGCAAGGCCTCCAGTGTCTGTCCTATCAATTGCTCATGCGCTAATTCTTTCCCCCGAGCTGTTATCATTCCTCGCTCTTTCCAGATCTTCCCAAAGGTGTGTACACCCCAAAGGCATATTTTGAGTCGGTATACACTGTTCCTTCCTTTCCCTCCAATAGTTCCAAAGCTCTCATTAGTGCATATAATTCACAAGATTGGGCTGACCAACTATCAGGCAGCCTGCCACTTTCAATTTCCTCCATAGTTTCCCCATTCACTATACCGTATCCACTATATCTTTTTCCATCTATACAGAGTATACAACTGGACCACTACTCTTCCCTCTACCGGTGCTGTGCCTATTCCCAATTGTATTTGTAAATCTCTGCCCATTAAATTTACGCCAGCCTGGGGTACTAAGATCAGGTCCTCTACCGCCTCCTGGTTTCCATACCTTACATTCACTCCTCCTATCTCGGGAGCTACCATCACAGTTCCCCATACCCCGGTTATTTTACTCTCCCTTGTCCTGCCTCCGTACCTGTTGGTACTTTGGTCACACTTGATCGCTCCGCTCCTGAATCTACCATCAACACCGTATCTTCTCCTTGGGGTCCTATTTTTAAATTTACCAGGGGCTCCCTTCTATAGTCTCTCGACCCCACGGACAGGAACCCCTGACCCCCCTATTCATTTTCCATCATACTGTACGTGCGGGACTCCGCTACAAGCTCAGGGCACTCCCTTTTGAAGTGTCCTTCCTTATTACAAAAATAACATTTTGAAGGCCCTGTCCTCCAACCTTGTCCCGTACCCGTATTTCCCCGGCCCCTGCCGTAACCTTCTCCATATCCCCCTCTTCCACGGCCTCTGCCGCCTCCTCTCCCTCTGCCTTGGGCGTAACTCCCCCGCCGTCCTGTACTTCTCTGTTCCTTGTCTACTACTTGCTTTACTGCCTGTAACATAATCTTTGCCTTTCCCTTCTGTTTCTCCTCATCCCTCCGCACGTACACTTTCTGGGCCTCCGTAAGCAACTGAGGTAGTGATCTCTCATTCCAATCATCCACCTTTTCTAACTTTTTCCTCACATCAGGCCAGGATTTAGTCACGAAATTGGCCCTGAGCAGTTGTTGTCCTGCCTCTGATGCCTGCTGATTACATGCCTGTGTTTCTACGTTGCTGTCTCCCTCATACTCCTCATTTGCTGCCTGACGGGTCCCATAAATCTTTCTGTCCCTGAGGTCCTGCAGCCTTTTGATGTCTGCTTCTAGTTCCCGTGCTTCTTGCTTCATCCTTTCCTTTTCCCGCTGCCCCCTTCTCTGTCTATATTCCTTTATGTCTTGCTCATCGTTCCAAGTTGTGACTTCTCCCTCTATCTCCACTATTCCCTTTTACCAAAGGGCACTGCTTTGTTCCGTCCTGGCTGGAATAGAGAGGGGGATACCCAGGGTCCCATAGGCTGGGGTACAGAGTTGATTTTTTTCTCCTGAAGCTCCTGACTTTCATGCTGTTTTGGGGGTCTTTCACCCTTGTTTGGGGTGGTATTCTTTTCCTGCTATGCTTTCCTCAGCCTTTCTCCTTCTATTCTAAACAATTTAAGTACGTCTAGTTATTTTTCCTTTTTCGTTACTCGGGTTTCTGATTTATCCTTAGGCTTATAGTTCTTAATTAACACTCCCATTTCATCACACATGTTTATATCAAAATATAAATATATCAAAATTTATATCAAAATTTATATCATATTTATATCATTCCGTGGGCCATTTCGTAACCAATTGTTTCGTCCTTTTTTTTCCATTTCTCAGAGTGTTTTTAAAAAAAATATCCACTTTGGATACGGGGAACTTCCTACTTAGTAGTTCAACTGCAGTTATTTTATTCATTGTATTCGTCTTATATTGTGTTAGTGCACTTGGTCAGTCAGTTTAAATGCAGTCCTTGTTCTCACTCCGTTCCGTCTCTATAGTCACTATGCTACCTATTACGCTATTTCTATCTTCTATAGTTCTACTATATTCCTTTAATATTTATTCTGAGGCATCGGCAAGCCTGTGATTCCTGTGATTCTTTCAGGATTTATTCTTCGCTTTCCCCTTACAAGCATAACAACTTTCCTCCAGATTAGGGGAAGCTTTTGAATTAACAAACACATTTAATGCCTGCCGTACTCAATCCTCATCGGAGCCCAGTCGTGGCCACCAGACTGAACTCCCTTTTATTGGTTCCTTTGGCCAATCAAAATAACAGAACTTAATAATTTTTGTCTTCTCCAATCCCTGGGTTTTCCCTGCCCCCAATGGCTCAGCATTCGCCCCAACGGACTATCAGGCGGAATGCGGGGGTTGGGCTTACCGCCCTTCCCCTCCCTTTTGGGCTTTCCGTTTTCACTGCCCATCCTCCCGATCGGAAATTCCCCTCCGATCTTTTATTCTCCCGATCGGAATTTTCCCTCCGATCTTTTATTCTCCCGATCGGAATTTTCCCCTCCGATCTTAGCTGTAATCGCCCGAGTAGTACTTAATAGTCAGTTTTCTTACCCGGGTCCTGTGCACAAGAATCACTCGATTTAGCTCCTCGCGATTTCCTGGTCCTCCCACTTGTTTCTCGAGTCTCTGGTCCAGGTATCACTCGCTCAAACCGCTGACGGCAAGCAAGGAGTCTGAGACCGCTGAACTCAGCGGGGTGCACCATCCCTTCTTCCGTATACTCCCGTCAGCCGGCCGGAGTGGCGATCCCGGACGAGCCCCCAAGTTGTGAGATGCAAATGTGAGTGCTCACAATTACGATGCTCGAGACAATCTAGAGAAACAAGTATTTTATTTGCAAGTCTGCAGAGTTGGGTGCCTTCCCTCTCAAGACACACCGAGGTCGGGAAAATCCCTTCTTTTTATTCACTTCACATTACAATTGTGACATCTTAAATTCCTCCCCTTCGGGCTCCTTCCAATCGGAGCACTGAGGTGCACAATCTACCGTCACCGCCCCCGTTGCCTCCCACATCATACATCGCATGTACATTTAAATGAGGCATCTTGTCATGCGGGGCGTTTTTGCAATATTCATTTAGGTCGTTACGCATGCGCAGTACAGAGTAGTTCATGCCCTCTCCCCTAGTGCTCTGGTCATCTTGCCCTCTCTCCTAGTTCTTTGGATATCTTGCCCTTATCCTCGGAATGTCACTATTTACTCTTTGGATATCTTGCCCTTATCCTTGGAACGTCACTAGTTCCTTGGGTATCTTGCCCTCTCCTTGGAACGTCACTAGTTCCTTGGATATCTTGCCCTTATCCTCGGAAT
>NW_027602856.1:0-26508 GCF_053455715.1 Rhinoraja longicauda | reverse complement strand
AGGAGCGGTGGGAGGAGAGTGAGAGAGAGAGATGGCAGTCCAAATTTCGTCCAATTTGGATGACAAATAAAGCTATCTTGATCTATCTTGATCTTGATCAATGATCAGGGACTGTCATTAAAAATGGTCAATATATATGACAGGCAATGGTGTTATTTTTTCTGCTTAATCTGCATCTTTGAGCAAGGGGGAGATTGGGTGAATGTGAGGGGCTGGGGGGTCCCGGAGCGGGGCCGTCGATGGGATCATCCGCCCGGGACTGACAGCTGGAAGATGCGGCGGTGAATGTGAGGAGCCGGGAGCCCGGAGGCGGAGAGGACTGCGGGCCGCCCTCTGGGATGCGCTCAGGGCGCGGGTTTATTAATGAGCCGCAGCGCTGAGGTGAGCGGATATTTCACCGCGCTCTTTCACCTGCTCCCTGAACTTGGACTGGGTCGCCTCGTAAATAAATGTGTTGGTGCAGCAGCTGAGATTCCTCAGCAATATCCCGACCGTTGGCAAAGATCCATTGAGAATCATTCCCATCATTCCCAATCCCTGTGACCTGATAATAGACGACGTTTACAACCAGCGTCAGCCACAGGAGGATGAAGCTGCCGGAGGATGGTGAAGAGTAAAACCACAGACCTCCTCCTGCCTCTCCATCTCCGGGTCACTGCGCTTCTCCCCCTTGCTCTCACCCCCTCAGCCCCTGACGGACCCGACTGGCCACTAAAATGTGCCGGACTGTCAGAGCGTTGAGCAGCAGGATCACAGCGAAAGGGAGGAACGGAGTTAAAACCGTGTCGATCCAGTCAAATGCCACCCACCCCGGGGTCAGTGTAATAACTGTCCACCATGTCACAGCCCCACGGGACATTGTCGATGGTTGTCCAGTGTTCCAGTATGAAGTAGCGGGGAACGTTTTTCAGACACAGCAGAACGCCGGCTGTTGCGAGAACCGCAGCCGCAGTTTTCCCCGGTGCAATATTTAGTTTTCATGCTTCTGGCAACAAATGGCGACAAAGCGATCAAAGGTGAAAGTGACGGTGAACCAGACAGAACAGTCTGTAGCTGCAGTCCTCAGTACAAGGTTAACACTGCACACAGGGGTGAGGGGACAGGAAACTCCAATAAAAGTAATGGGATCGGATCTGATACAAAATGACCTCGGTGATCAGGGCCAGTAGATCGGCCGCTGCCATGGCCACCAGGTAGCGAGTGGTGCAGGTGGAGAGGCCGCACTTTCCCCGGGACAGGATCACAATCGCCACTAAATTCACTGCGGAAAGAGAAGGGGAGCGGACACTGGGCATTTACTGAACACGGTCTCCGGGGCTGAACACCGGCTCCACTTTCAGCTGGAGATCAGGAGTGTTGGAGTCGGTGCGCGGCTGCAGGTTTAACAATGTCAGACCCGGCTCCGACTGTGCCCGACCTGCCTGCTTCAGGGGAGAGGAGATAAGGCGACGGGCGGGGTAAAGGGAGGGGAGGGAACGAGCAGCCGCCCGCTACAATAGGCGGAATGGTCCTGTCTACAGTTAACCCCGCTCACAGTCTCTGATGGGGCCGGTTTCACAGACTTAACCGTGACCGGCCGCGTTTAACCAGGGCTCTGGGAACTAGGCATCTGATGGGACGAGGAGGGTTCCAAGAGGGAAGGCAGGGACAACTTAGTATCCGGCAGCAGAGTGGCTCCGTTAATGGATTCATTCCACAGTTCGGTAACAACACACGCCGGTAGATTCGCGGCCACCGGTTCAGGAGATCGATCCAATTATTGACCAACAGGCGTTGGAATCCGACTGTGACAGATTCCACAGCGAGACGTGTCCCACAGGAGCGGGTGTTCACTCTGATCAATAACTCAGACACAGTGAACTTCACAATGTAAACCCCTTCCCAGTCACAAAACGTCCCGGAGAGCTGCCTGTCCCGAGCACTGGGACAACTCTGGGCAAGGTCCCACTGAAGGCAAGAACAACATTCTAGTGGGTCCCGGCAGTGGGAGAAAGAGAGGGGTTAGTTTCGGCTGTCTGAAAATGAGGAAAAAATCACCGCGTTAATTCAAAGATATTTCATTTAGAGGATTGATATACTTCACATATTCTTGTACAACAATCATCAGTTAGGAATATTGTAACACGATCAGAATCATGTCAACACCGGTTAACAGACGGAGTTATAAAACTTGAATCGTTCTGCTCACTTACCAGGGACTCCAACTGCAGCAATGATCACGTACAAGATTTTATCCACGGCGTAATATTCCCGAAGCTTTTCCCACATGTTCTCTGCCCAGCGACGTGTCCCCGTGAACTGCCGGTAATCTCTCGGAATGAAATGCCGGGGCAGAACATTCCCGGAGATTTTATACCATTTTCCGTCTCCACCGGGACAGTGAAGTTTCAAAAGAGTTTAAAAAAATAGAGATTTGGAAATGATTCGCAAACAGATGACATCAGCCAAGCGAAATCCCTGCTGAGACAGGTCGTGATTTATTCAGGGAATTGATTGAAACTCCAAAGACTGGGAATTGTGGCGATACTGAGGGATGGAAATTGGGAGCGGCATTGTTCCAGCAAAGGGGATATTGTTTCAAACTCCATCTGGTCCAACTATCCACCACATGTTGTTTATCTGATTTCCTTTACTCAGCAAGGCAATCCCAAATTCAAGGGACCGTCTCAAGGCTTCTGGTGCCCAGTTTGAAGGTGGACTAGACAGCCTTTGTCCACAGCGTGATGAATTAGTTCAACAGATCACATCAGACTAAAATGGCCCGTCCACTCTGTTTTAACACTCAATGTGATCGCGGCTGAACTGATTGTAACCTCAACCCCACACTCCCGGAGACCCCTAGTAAGCATTTAGTCCTTGCTTGCCTGGAATGGATCTGGCTTTGCCTTGGGACAACAACAGTCTCTACCTTCATCACCTCTGAGGAGGAACGACCCAAAGACTCACGACACTCAGTGAACAGAACCATTGCCGTCTCAGAATTGTCTTAAAAGTAGAACACACGGCGAATGATGCAACATCTCTCCCTCCTCTCTTTCTCTCTCTCTCCATCTTTACTGCTATTCTCTCTCTGAACTGTTATTCTCGCCCCTACACTCTCTATTCTCCCTCTCTGTGCCGCCCCGCTCTCTGCCAACCTCTCTCCCCTCCCACTCTTACTGCATCTCTCCCTCCTTCTCCCTGTATCTCTCTAATGCTTCCCTCTCCCCCTTTTGCCAACCCACTCGCTCTGAACTCCCCTCTCTCCTCATTTTCCCACTCTCCCTTTGATAGTTCACTCTCCCTCCACCTCTTCATTCGTCTTCTCCTCTATCTCTCCCTTTTATCTTTGTACGACCTATTTCTCTATCCATTTCCCCACCTCTCCATCACTTGCCATCACTTCTCTTTCCAAAGCCTTTCTTGGCAAGTGCAGTTAAAACGGTTAGCCACCATGGGATGTAACAGCTGTCCCTAAACCCCTTCCCTCACGCTCAAGCAGCCTTTCCAGGTGAGACAGATGTTCACCTGCACCACCTCTAATCTCATCTACTGCATGTGGTGTTCCAGATTTGGCCTCCTTTACATCGGCGTGGTGAAATGGAGACTCGGCGAACGTTTTGTCGAACACTCACCCTCGTTCTGCTAAGGCTTGCCGTATCTCCCCGTTGCAAGCCATTGTAACTCCCCCCTCGCACACTGACCTTTCTGTCCTGGGCCTCCACCAGCGCCAGAGAGGTTACATTAAAACAGAAAGAACGCCACTTCATAGTCCGCTTGGGAACCTTGCAACCTAATGGTATGAACATTAGCAAATTCCAGGTAACTAACGTGCAACTTCCCGCTTTTCCCTCGCTGTATCTCTTCCTTCACGCGGACTCGCACTTGTTAATCCCCTCCACCTCCATCTTCAACCGATATTCCCTCCTCTCTCTTTATAATTCCAACCTGCTCAATCCTTATCTCGCAACTTTTATCTTTTAACCTCTGGTCTCATCCACCTAACTATTAAAACGGTATTCACCCACTCATCATTCAACTCGCTTTGTCCTGCTGTTCCAGCCTTCTCCAGCTTCCCACCACAATCAGTCTGAAGAAGGGTCTCGAACCGAACTTTCACCCATCCATGTCCTTGGCAGGCTTAGCCAGTTCAGCGTGCCCTCTACAACTCTCACCAACTTCGACAGATGCACCATAGAAAGTATTTTATCAAGATGCATCACAGCTTGGTTTGGGAACAGCTCCATACAAGAACGCCAGAAATTGCTGCGAATTGTCCAGACCATCACACAAAGCAACCTCCCATATATTGACTCAATTTATAAACCACGCTGCCTCGGCAAGGCCAGCAGCATAATCAAGGACGAGTCGTACCCTTGCCAATCATGCTTCTCCTCTGTCCCATCAGGCAAAATGTATAGAAGTGTGAAAATGCACACCTCCAGTTTCAGGGACAGCGTCTTCCCAGCTGTTATCAGGCAACGGAATCATCCCACCACAACCAGAAAGCAGTGCTGAACTACTATCTACCTCTTTGTTGATCCTCGGACTATCCTCGATCGGATTTTGCAGGCTTTACCTCGCACTGAACGTTATCCCCTTATCATGTATCTATACTATGTAAATGGCTCGACTGTAATGATGTATTTTGTTTCCATTGACTGGGTAGCACGCAACAAAAGCTTTTCACGGTACCTCAGTACACGTGACAATAAACTGCACTGAACTGACATACTCAACTAGATTTCTCCAGAGGTGTAGCCTGACTCGCATTAGATATTGATTGTGTGTGACAGTGTGAGTGTGCGAGTCCGTGCAAGAGTGTGCTAGCACGTGTATGCGAGTGTGAATGAGTGAGATTGTGCACATGAGTCGGTGTGTGTGTGTATGCGTTAGTGTATGCGGTTGCGGGAATTTCAATGATTCAGTGATACCTTATTATCACGTACCCAGGTAGAGTGAAATGCTTAGTTTTGCAGACAACCCGGTAACATCATGTAGAAGACCTCACCGAGGCGGTACACAAGAGTCGCCACATTTTGACGCCGACAAAGTTACAAACGTTGGCCGGATAGTTGTATCTCCTGCCTGCCGCCGCACCGCGGGTCGCCCCTTCGTTCTCGGCGGCCTTCCTCGCTCTCCGACGGTCCACCTCGCTCTCTGCGGTTCCTCGCGGCTCCCACCTCGCTCCCGAGGCGCGGTTCTCATCGCCATCCGCGGTGGGCGAACCGGGCCGACACGGGCCGACTGAAGGGCTTGGCCCCGCTCACCGGGAACACTCCCGGCCACACTGCGCTGCGCTGCTCGACGCGAACATCCAAGGATACACTCAATCCCAAAATGTGCGCGTGTGCATGCGGGTAGAGTATGTAAGAGTGCCTATATTTGTGTGTGTGTGTGTGTGTGTGTGTCTGTGCGAGTGCGTGAGTGTGCGTGCGAGTGTGTGAGCATTAGTAAGTGTGGATGCAAGTGCGATTGAATGTATCTGTGTCTGAGTGGGAGAGTGCATGTGGGTTTGTGAAGGACAGTGTTTGCGTCTGTGCGTGTGTGTGGCTGTTTGTGAGAATGTGAGTGAATATGTGGGATGTGAGTTTGCCAGAGTGTTTGAGCGTGTAATTCTTTAATAGTGTGTGTGTGTGTGTGTGTGCGCGTGTGGAAGAGTATATGATGGTGTTGTCAGAGAATGTGTTCGTGTGTATGTGTGTGAATAAGTGCGTGTCTCTTCGTGCTAGTGCGTGTGAATATCTGTTAGTGTGAGTGCATGTGTACGTGTGATTGTATGTGAGAATGTGTGAGAGTATATTTGATTGTTTGTGATTGCATTTGAGAGATTGTGTGTGTCTTCGTGCGCGGGTATGTGTGTGTGCGTGCTTGACTGTGTTTGAGGGTGTGAACATGTGTGTTTGTAATGATGTAATGGCATACTGTGGGTTTTAGTGACGACGTGACACGGTGTGGGGCATTACTGATGGAGTGACGCACTGTGCAGTGGAACTGATGGAGTGACAAAATGCATGGTAGTAATGGTGGATTATCACACTGGGTTGGTACAGATGGAGTGAAACAGTTTGAAGTTGTATTGATGAAGTGACACACTGCGCAGTAGTACTGATGGAGTGACACAATGTGGGGTAGTACTGATGGAGTGACACAATGTGGGGTAGTACTGATGGAGTGACACAATGCGCTGTAGTACTGATGGAGTGACCCCAGTTGATGCAGTACGGGTGGATGAACATACTGTGGTTTGGTACAGATGGAGTGACACAATTTGCAGTAGTACTGATGAAGTGACACACTTTGCAGTTGTTCTGATGGAATGATAATAATAATAATAATAATAAAGATTACATTTATATAGCGCTTTTCATATACTCAAAGACGCTTTACAGGGATTTAGAGAACATAGGGAAGTGAATATATAGATAAATAAGTAAACGAACAGAGAAAGGAGACAGAGGGTGGGGTGACCTTCAGTGGTTGAAGGCAGTACTGAATAGGTGAGACTTCAGTGATGTTTTGAATGTGGTGAGGTTGGAGGAGTCTCTGACGGTTTGAGGTAGTGAGTTCCATAGGGTGGGAGCAGCGATTGAGAAAGCCCTGTCCCCCCAGGATCTGAGATTGGTCCGGATGTGGGGGGATAGGAGATTGGCAGCAGCAGAGCGGAGGGTGCAGGTGGGAGTGTGCCTGTGGAGGAGGTCGGTCAGGTAGGATGGGGCCAGGTTATGGACGGCTTTGTAGGTCATGAGGAGGATTTTGTACTGGATTCTCTGGTGGATGGGGAGCCAGTGGAGTTTGTAAAGGACGGGAGTGATATGGTCACGGATCGGGGTGTGGGTGAGTAGACGGGCAGCGGAGTTTTGAATGTATTGAAGTTTACTGATGATTTTTGAGGGTGCGCCATAGAGGAGGCTGTTGCAGTAGTCCAGACGGGAGGTGATGAAGGCGTGGATGAGGGTTTCTGCAGCTGTGGAGGAGAGGCATGGACGGAGACGGGCAATGTTTTTGAGGTGGAAGAAGGCTGTCTTTGTGATGTGTTTGATGTGTTTGTCGAAGGAGAGGGTTTGATCAAAGATGATTCCAAGATTCCGGATGTGAGGGGAGGTGGATACTGGGAGACCATCAATGTTGAGGATGAAGTTTTGGGTGGATTTGGTGAGCGTTTTTGGACCAATGATGATGATTTCAGATTTGTTGCAATTGAGTTTGAGGAAATTTGATTGAAGCCAAGATTTTATTTCAGTGATGCAGTTTGTCACTGTAGAGTGTGTGGTGGGGGAGATTGACTTGGTGGAGATGAGGAGCTGGATATCATCGGCGAAGCAGTGGAAGTTGAGACCATGACGGCGGATTAATTGACCAAGGGGGAACAGGTAGAGGATGAAGAGGAGGGGGCCAAGGACTGATCCTTGGGGGACACCGTGGGGCTCTACTGACGTAGTGACACACTGCGGTAATACTCATGGAGTGGCACAATGTGTAGTACTGTTGTTATGACAAACTGCGGAGTAGTACTGACGGAGTGACACACAGTGGAATAGCACTGATTTAGTGACAAATTGTGAGGTCATTGCATCAGTACTACCACGCAGTTTGTCACTCCGTCAGTACTACTTCAGTGTGTAACTACATCCCGTGGGGGTAAAACTGATGGAGTGACACGCTGTAGAGCAGTACTGATGGAGTGACACACGGTGCATATTACTGATGGACTGACACACTGCGCAGTTGTACTGACGGAGTGAGATACTTCGGTGTAGTGCTGATTGAATGACACACTGGGGGTAGTGTGGACAGAATGGCGCACAGTGGGCTAGTACTGAAGTATTGACCCAATCTTTGGTGGTACTGTCGGGTTGCACATTGTGGAATGGTAAGGACTGACGGTGGGGCAGTACGGATGGAGAGTTACACTGATGGGTAATACTAATTGAATGAGTCCGTGTGGTTGTACAAAATGGAATAACAAGCTTAAGGCAGTACTGATGGAATGCATCACTGTAGTGTAATACTGATGGAATAACATATTGTAGGGCAGTACTGATGGAGTGACACGCTCCAGTGTTGTACTGATGGAGTGTAACACTGTGGAGTAGTACTGATGTAATGACGTACTGTGGAGGTGTGTTGATGGAATGACACACTGTGGGGTCGGACTGATGTAATAACACATTCTGTTGGAGTGACACAGTAATACTGATGGATTGACACGCTGTGCGGTAGTACTGTTGCGATGACAAACTGTGGTGACATATTGATGGAATTACACACTATGGAGTCGCTGCGATGGGTTAGCACACTGTGGGGTAATGCGGATGGAATGACACATTTGAGATAGTCCTGATGTTGTGAAACACTTTGAGGAGTACTGATGGAAGAACATAGTGCGGGGAGAATTGATGGAGTGACACGTTCTAGGGTTGCACTGGAGTGACATGATGTTGGGCAGTGCTGATGGAGTGCAACACCATGGAGTTGTATTGATGCAGTGAGACACTGTGTGGTTTCACCGACGGAGTGACACACTGAGCGGTAGTACTATTGTGATGACAAACTGTGGTGTAGTACTAATGCAGTGACACACGGTTTGGTAATACTGATGGATTCACACAATTTGTGGCAGCACTTATGGAGTGACCCACTGGGATAGTCCTGATTGAATGATAAACATCGGGTAGTGCTAATGGCGTGAGGCATTGTGGGGAAGTACTAACAGAGTGAAACTGTGGAGAATTACAGACGGAGTGACTAGGTGAGGTAGGGCTGATGGAGTGACACACTGTGGGGAATACTAATGGAGTGACGCTGCGAGGAAGTACTGATGGGTTGACACTGTGGGGTAGTACTGATGGAGTGACACGGTGCGCGGTATACTGATGGAGTGATAATCAATGGATTGTACTGACGGAGTGACACACGGTGGCGTAGTACTGATGCGACGATAACACGAGTGATATTCCTGATGGTGCGACGATCTGCGGGGAGGCACTGGTGGAGTGGCACAATGTAGGGTGGTACAAATGGAGTAACAAACAATATTTTAGTACTGATGCAGTGGCACACTGTGGGTAGTGCTGGTGGAGTGACACACTTTGAGGTAGTACTGAGGGAGTGACACACTATGTGGCAGTTCTGACGCAATGGCATACTGTGGGATAGTACTAATTGAGTGACACCCTGCGGTGTAGCACTGTTGGAGAGACATATTCCAGGTTAATACTGCTGGATTGAAGCACTGTGGGGTAGTACTGATGGAAGGACTCATTGTGTAGTACTGATGGAGTGACACACCGTTGGATAGTACTGATAGAGTGACACCCTGTGCGGTAGTACTAATGGAATAATACACAACGTGTTACTGATGTTGGAAAACACTGTGGGTGTGTATTGATGGAAGGGTATACAGTGCGGTAGTACCGATGAAGTGACACGCTCTAGGGTTGTACTGATGGAGTGACATAGTGTGTTGTAGTAATGATCGTCTAACACACTGTAGGCTTGTATTGATGGTGTGATAACCAGCGGGGTAGTATTGATGGAGTGACACAATGTGGGCAGTACTGATGGAGCAATACACTTTGGGGTAGTACTAGTGAAGTGACAAACTGTGGGCGGGCAGTGACGGAGCAAAACATTTTGGTGTATTACTGATGGAGTTTCACAGTGTGCGGTAGTACTGATGGAGGAACACACGATATGGTAGTACTGATTTCGTGGCACACTGTCGGATAGTATTAATGGTGTGAAACTAAATGGGGCATTACTGATGTAATGACATATTATAGGGTAGTTCTGATGGATTGACACACTGAGGGGGAGAACTGATCGAATGACAAACTGTGGGTTAGTACTGATGGAATGGCTATCCATTTAGTAGTATTGATGCAATGGCATTCCATGGGATAGTTCCGAATGAATGACATGTTGTGATGCAGTAATGATGGACTAACAGACGATATGGTAGTACTGATTGAGTGACACGCTGTGGGATAGTACTTATGGATTAACATCCTGTGGGGTAGTACTGAAGGGCTGGTACATTTTGGGGTAGCACTGATGAAGTGACACATTCGACGGTATTACTGAAGGGGGGAAAGCTGTGGGTAGTACGGATGAAATTACATAACTAAGGTAGTACTGACGGAGTAAAACACCGTGTGGCAGAAATTATGGAATGAAATACTGTAGGGTTGTCCTGATGAGAGTGACACGCTCTTGGGTTCTACTAATTGAGTAACATGCAGTACTAATGGAGTGACAGACTGTGAAGTAGTATTGATGAGTGACCTAACGTAGGGTATTATTGATATAATGGCACATTCTGGGGTAGTACTGATGGAGTGACATCATGTGCTGTAGTACTATTGTTATGTCATAATGTGGGATGGAATTGATAGAGTGACACTATGTGGTAGTACTGATGGAGTGACGCACTGTGGGGTAGTACTGCTGTAACGGTATACTGTGGGATAGTACTGAAGGAGTGACATCGGCGAGACCAAACGCAAGCTCGACGATCGTTTCGCTGAACAGCTCCACACAGTCCTACCTGATCTCCCGGTTGATCAGCACTTTAACTCACTCCCGCTTCCCCATTCCCAATCTGAACTTTCTGTCCTGGGCATCCTCCATTGTCAGAGTGAGGCCCAGCGCAAATTGGAGGAACAGCACCTCATACTTCGCTTGGGCAGCTAACATACCTGCGAAATGAACATTGACTTATCTAACTTCCATTAGCCCTTGCTTTCCCTCTCTCTCCACCCCTCCTCCTTCCCAGTTCTCCCACCAGTCTCACTGTCTCCAACAGAATTCTATCTCTTTCCCGCCGACCTCTCCGACAACATTCTAAAGAAGGGTCTCGACCCGAAACGTCACCCATTCTTTCTCTCCAGAGATGCTGCCTGTCTCGTTGAGTTACACCAGCATTTTGTGTCTACCTTCCATTTAAAACAGCATCTGCATTTCTTTCGTACACGAAGTACAAGGCACGGCAGGACACTCGGCTAATAATAGCTGTGCCGAACATGAGACGACCAACCTTACCTGCCTTCTCACAATGTATATCCCTTCATTACCTGAAAATCTGAACTTGTCTTAAATATCACTATTGTAACTGCGTCCAACACCAGTGGAGTGGGTGGTAAGATTTTAAGAACCGTTATACAGGATGATGTGACAGAGTATTTATAAGTGCACGATGAAATAGGCAGAAGTTGGCATGGCTTTGTGAAGGGAAGGTCGTGTTTGATAAATTTGCTGGAATTATTTGAAGAAGTAAATAGCAAGACAAAGGAGAGACAGTAGATGTTGTTTACTTTGATTTTCAGAAAACCTTTGACCAGGTGTCACAAGATGGCTGCTTAGGAAGATGAGAGCCCACGGTGTCAAAAGGCAGATACCAGCATGGATAACTGGTTGGCTGGATGGCAGAAGACAAAGGGTGGCAATAAAGGGGGATTTTTTCTCGTTGGCTAACAGTAACTAGTGGAGATCTTCAAGGATCGGTGTTTGCCCGCTACTCCACGTTTTATATTATGATTTGGACGAGGGGATCGAAGGCTTTGTGGCCATGTTTGCGGATGTTACGAAAAGAGGTGGAAGGGCATGTAGTTTAGAGAAAGCATGGACTCCGCAGAAGGACTTGGACATGTTGGGGGAATGGGTAGAGAAGTGGCAGATGGAATATAGTGTAGCAAAGTTCGGAGTACTGCATTTTGGTAGTAGGAATAATGGCGTAGACTGTTGTCTAAGTGGGGAAATAATCTATAAATCGGAAGTGCTGGTTAAGGATTCCCAAAATGTTTATCTGCAAGTTGAATCGGTGAGAATGATCAGCCATGATCACATGGAATGGTGGTGCTGGCTCGAAGGGCCGAATGGCCTACTCCTGCACCTATTGTCTATTGTCTATTGTCTATTGTCTATTGTCTATTGTCTAATGGAAGCAAACTCAATGCCTGCATTTATTTCAAGAGGACTTGCATACAGAAACACGGATGTAATGTTGAGGCTTTACAAGGCGCTGGGAAGGCCGCATTTGGAATATTGTGAGCAATTCTGGGCACCATATCAGAGGAAAGGTGTGCTGGCTCTGGAGAGGTTCCAGAGGAGGTTTACAAGAATAATCCCAGCAATAAGTTAACCTATGGCGATCGTTTGTCGGCTCCCGGCTTGCACTCGGAGTTTAGAAGTATGAGGGTGGACCTCATTGAAACATACAGATATGTGAATGGTTTAGATCCAGTGGATGTGGAAAGTATGTTTCCACTTGTGGGAGCGTCTCGGACAACAGATCATTTCCTCAGAATTAATCTACGTTCTCTTTTGAAGATGATCAGAAATTTATTTAGTCAGAAAATGATGAATTTGTGGATTCTTGATTAATACAGGTATCAGAAGTTATGGGGAGAAGGCAGGAGAATGGGGTTTGGAAGGAAAAAGATTGGCGGATAAGACGATTGGCCTAATGGTCTAATTCTACTCCTATTCCTTATCACCCAATGCCCACCTGCGGTATTGCGTTCGATGCACACACTGCCCCTTGCTTTCCCTGCACCCCTCGTTTAAACTTCATCCCTTTCACCATAAAGGGGTGGCCTTCAATACTTGATATTTCCATCTTGAGAGGAATGTTCTGACTGTTTACCATATCTTTGCCTCTCATAATTTGCTATCGATCTATCAGGTTACTGCCCGAACTCCGATGAACCAGTCCAATGTCTGGTTGTTCATACGCTCCAGGCGATGTTCTTGTAAACGTCTTGAACACGATTTCCGAAGCGCCCATATCCTTCGTGTACGAGAGCGAACATAACTGTACACAATGCTGCAAAAGCGGCCGAAGTAAAGTTCTCTAAAGTTGAATATTGACATCTGACTCATATTCAATGACTCGGTCAAATATAGCAAGCATTCTACGTGCCTTATTTATTACTCTAAACGTACTACCACGATTTCCGTGTTTCGCATTGGGAACACAAGGTTCATCATAAGCAATGCTGATGCTGCGATGCACTTATATTGTACAGACAGTGAGGGCTGTTGTGCCTCGATGTTGCAGTGTACTGCTGATGTTCATCCACGGGAGGGCGCTGTGACAGTATATTCCCACTGTACATGCACTGAGGTGCGCTGTGTGTGGATGTTGCCGTGTGCTGCTGATGTTCATCCAGGGGAGGGCGCCATGACAGTATATTGCTATTGTACATGCACTGAGGTGCGTTGTGTGTGGATGTTGCAGTGTGCTGCTGATGTTCATCCAGGGGAGGGCGCCATGACAGTATATTGCCATTGTACATCCACTGGGGTGCGCTGTGTGTGGATGTTGCCGTGTGCTGCTGATGTTCATCCAGGGGAGGGCGCCATGACAGTATATTGCCATTGTACATCCACTGGGGTGCGCTGTGTGTGGATGTTGCAGTGTGCTGCTGATGTTCATCCACGGGAGAGCGATGTGACAGTCTATTGCTACTGTACATCCACTGGGGTGCGCTGTGTGAGGATGCTGCAGTGCACTGTTAAAAAAGAACACTGGGTACAAAAGTCATAGCAGCAGAGTTAGTGCACCAAGGCCCATCGATTCCACTCCTGCATTCTATCATGGCTCACCTATCGTTCCCACTCAAAAAGATCTCCCTCTCTCACGAGGGCCACAGAGGATGAGAGAGAGAGAGAGCGCACCCCCCAAATAGCTGCCTAGATAGAGAGCTACCTATTTACTATCAATATCTCCAGCTATCTCGCTGATAGCTGATATACAGATATCCAGCTTTCTAGCTGTCTAGCATTGCATGTCGATAGCTATCTAGGTAGTTCGCTATCTTGCTGTCGAGATAGCTCACACGCTGTCTGGCAGTCTATCCTGCTGGCTAGCAATCCAGTTCTCGAGATAGCTTGATTGATAGGTAAAGAGCTAACTATTTTGGTAGCAACATAGCTAGGTCACTAACTTGCCTGAGAGCTAGAGAGATAGATAACTAGATAACTAGATTGTTAGCCAACAGCTTTGGCAGCCAGATAGCGGGTTTAGCTTGATGAAGCTTTGCTAGATGGCTAGTGAGCTAGGCATCTAGCCAGCTATACCAGTAGACAGCTCACGAGCCAGATCGCAAGAGAGATTTATAGCGATTAATGAGCTATCTAGCTAGATCGAAACGGGTCTCTCTCCTTCTCCCTTTCATCTCCCCCCCCCCCCCCCCCCCCAGAGAGCGAGCGAGCGAGAGACCGCACTCCACAAAGAGCTGCCTACGCAACTAGCTAACTATTTTTGCTATGCAGAGATTCGGCTATCACACCATCAATCTGTCTAGCGTTCAAGCTATCTAGCAATGCAGGTATTTGGCTATCTAGAAAGCTAACACGCTATCTGGCTCTTTCCCGCTGGTAATCAATCTATATAACTTGATATCCAGCTTCCTAGCTGTCATGCTATCTAGCTAAACAGCTACCCACCTATGTAGGGAGCCTGCTACCTATCAATTTGACTATTCATCCAGTTGTTAGCTCTATAGCTAACAGACTAACTAGCTATCTATCTATCTGTCTATCTGTCTATCTATCTCCCTATCTAGCTATCCACCTAGCTATATAGCTATTTAGTCTTGTAGGAATTTACCAAGCTAGCTACCTTATTATCTAGCTTACTATATATTTAGCTATCTACCTAGTTATCTATCCTGTTGGCTAGCAATCCACCTATCTAGCTATCCAGCTATCTAGCTAGCAGTCTAACGAGCTATCTAGTGATTTAATTATAGAGCAATCTATCCATTTATCTCTGTAGCAATGAATCTAGCTATTTGTTTCTTAAACTGGCTATCTAGCTATCTACCTACCACCTATTGCTACCTAGCTATCAAGCCATTTAGCCATGTAGTCATCCATCTATCTAGCTAGCTGCTAAGCTATCTAGCTATCTAGCCAGCTGGCCATCAAGCTTTCCAGCCATCTACTCATCAAGCCACCTCGCAATCTGCCCATCCAGCCATCTGGCTTTATTCAGCTCGCCATCTACCCAGCGAGCCAGCTTCCAAGCTGAACAATTTCCCAAGTAGCCAGCTAGCCTTCCAACCATCTAGCCAGAAAGCCATTTAGCCATCTCGGCATCCAGCCATATATATATATAGCCGGCGTGAGCGATCTATCTGTCAATTTAGCTTGCAAGGTAGCTATCTACAAACCTAGATATGACTAGATCTCCCTCTGTGGGCCTCGCGAGAGAGAGAGAGCGCACCCCACAGAGAGCTGCCTATATCTCTAGCTAGCGATCTTGCAATCTAGTTATTCAGCTATCTACACATCCAGCTATCTAGCTTTCAAGTTATGCAATGCGGGTAGCTAGCTACCCAGGTGGCAAACTATGTTTCTATCTAGACAGCTAATATGCTCTCTGGCTGTCCATCCTATTGGCTAGAAATGTAGCTCACTGGTTATCCAGCCATCTAGTTATCAGTGCAGCCAGCTACTACTGAATTCCAGTGAAGATAAGCCCAATCTTTACAAACTTTCCCCATATGTCAGTTTCGCCATTCCGGGGATTATCCTCCGGACCTACCACAATAGCAAGGATGTCCTTCCACAATTTAGGAGACCAAAACTGCACACAATACTCCACCTGTGATCTCACCAGGTCCCGGTACCACTGCAGAATGGCCTCTTTACTCCTATACTCAAATCCTCTCGTTATGAAGGCCAACATACCATTAGCATTAGTGAAGGGTCTGAAGAAGGGTCTCGACCCGAAACGTCACCCATTCCTTCTCTCCCGAGATGCTGCCCGACCTGCTGAGTTACTCCAGCACTTTGTGAATAAATACCTTCGATTTGTACCAGCATCTGCAGTTATTTTCTTATATTAGCATTAGTGCGTTTTTCTGCTCTCATATTGCAGCTTTCCACAATTAACTAGAGCAGACCTCAACATTCAGACGATATGTTCACACCCAGTATCGTCAGTCTGTTCACCACCCTCCCTCTGTCTATTTCTCTCTGTGGAATCTTTCTCCTCACTTCCCATTTGTTCCGTCACGACCTTCATCCTGTCCTCCCGAACAGATAGACGGAACATCTAATTCCGACCCTCAGCCATACGCTATGCTACACAGCACATCCCATGTTCTCCCTGACAATCTCAGTGAAACCTTTACCTGTTTTATAATAATTCAGCTCCTTGTGCTCGACCTCACTGGGAGTAGGACCGAAACGTCGAATTCGACCTGTTGCTTTAACAGACCTGCTTGACCAGCTGAGTTCCTCCAAGATTCAAGATTCCAGATTTAGTATCTTTATTCCCTTTTGATACGAAACTTTGTTTCTGGGTCGGTGGAAGATATTTGTTTTATCCTCCTGCTGATCACTGTCCTTTGCCAAAGTCTAAACTTACAGCGCGGAAACAGGCCCTTCGGCGCATCGAGTCCGCTCCAACCAGCGATCCTCGCATATTAACTCAATCCTCCATGCACTTGGCTCATACCAAGCCAATTAACCTACAAACCTGTAGGTCTTTGGAGTGTGGAAGGAAACCAACAATCTCGGAGAAAACTCACGGGGGAACGTACGAACTGCGAACAGACAGCACCGTAGTCGGAATCGAACCCGGGTCTTCAGCTGCAATCGTTGTAAGGCAGCAACTCTACTTGTGCGCCCATAGTTAGTATGTTTGCAACTGACACCGAACCAATTTTTACAGATGGCGGCGAATACGTTGAAAGGCGCACGATTTCAAAACCGGGCCAGATGGTACGTTCGGACCGACCGCTCACTGAGAATTGATCTTCGTGAAAAATGCCATCATGCTTGATTTATGAAAATGTTGCCAGCACTCGAGGGCCTGGGCTACAGGGCTTGGTTGGACATGTTTGGACTTTATTCCTAGGAGCACAGGGGCCTGAGAGGTGACCTCTGCAGGCGAAAAGGGTATGAGGGGAACAAATGGAGTGAAGGCACAGTCTATTTAACAGGGTAGGAAAATCAAGCACGATACGGCATGGGTTTAAGGTGAGAGGTGTTAATGTTTAATATAAACGTGAGGGGCAACTATTTCATTCAGAGGGTTGAGGAAATGTGAAACGACCTGCCCAGAAACATGCCGAGGCACACACAATGTGAAGGACATTTGGACGGGTACACGGTTTGGAAAGGTTTTCGGGGATGTAGGCAACCCGAATTAGATCAGATGGTCCATTTTAATCGACACGTGGATGTTGGGCGGCACGGCCTGTTTCCGCGCTATATGTCTCCATGCTTTATGATCTCTGCCATCGGGATCTATTACACGGAACCATCGGGTGGTGGGTGAATACGCATTGGTGAAACAGTGTTTCCCTGTTCAAAGCGGGTTATCTAACGGTAGAGATGCATTGTTCGGCTCGTAAACCGTGGTGGTCATCAGAGCCAATGCAGTCGCCAGGCATCCGCTTGCTTGAATTGAGCGCCCAGTCTGATTTGGAATCCTCTTATCCCTGTTTGACTTGCGGAGATCACACTTGTCCTTCGTGTTCCGTTCAGGGACATCTTGCTTCAAAGCCTCAGATCAGGACATTAACCAAGTGTGAATCTCCCTTTTCATCCAAGACATTCTGATTAGGACGAGACCTAAATGTCTCTATTGTAAAACAGCCGTCACGTGCATTTCTTGATGAAACCGAACACATCACTCGACAGACCTTGGATCGCTGGTCTCACGGCGTCCGGACGCGCGATATCATTCCGTGAGAAATCCTCGCATATTTTCCGATTTTATGTTTCCTGAGTTTTTGCATCAGATTGTCATTATTCCGGCTCCCGCTCCGGGGGAAACACTGTGCTATTTATGCGTCTCCTTTCATCAATCGGCAACGATGCCTCACCAGTTGAATCCCGAGCAGGTGACCGGGGTTCGATTCCGATCACCGCATCATTCCCAATGCACGGGAAATCTGCCTTCAGAGAGCACAGATACTTAATTCCGATAGCAATTCATGCATAGACTCATAGTCATAGAATGATACAGAGTGGAAACAGGCCATTCGGCCCAACTTGCCCACACCGGCCAACATGTTCCAGCCACACGACTCCCACCTGGGCGCGTTTGGCCCATATGCCTCCAAACCTGTCCGATCCATGTACTTGTCTAACTGCTTCTTACATGTTTGGACAGTCCCTGCCTCAACGGCCTCCTCTGGCAGCTTGTTCCATACATCCACCATCCTTTGCGTGAAAAAGTTACCCATCAGGTTCCTACTAATCTTTTGCACATTCACCTTGAACCTATAAATGATGCAGGAAGGTCTTCTGGAGTAAAATGGATCCCATAGGCAATTATTATTCACTGTGAGGTCGTCTTTGCATCGGGGATGGAATTTCCATTCCTGAGCCGTTGCCCTGCAAACGGAAGTGCATCTTCCTGATCCCTTTATTGCAGATTCCCACCCCAGACGAGGACAGATCCCAACATGAACAGATAACATTTAACACCAAGTGATGCCACTCTGTTCACCACCCGCTCTCTGTCTATTCCATTCAGTGGAACCTCTCTCTTCACTCCCCATCTGTTCCGTCATGAGCTTCATCCAGTCCTCCCGTACAGGCAGACGGAACATCTTCACTCTGATCCCCAGCCACGCACTACGCTACACAGGAACATTCACATGTTGTCACTGATCGGCCCCATCATTTACTTTCCAACATTCTAATCATTGATGCATTCTGCTCCGTCTCATGGCCCCGAATCTTCAACTGATGTCAGCTGCTTCTACGGAAGCTGCATGACCCGCTGAGTTATGTCTCTTTATTCAAGATTACAGCATCTGTATTCACTTTTGAAATGAAAGAATTGTATTGTTTGATGACAGATTTGTTTCGTCGTCCATTAACTGATCATTATTGAGCTTTGCCACAGTCTTTGTATGCAGCCCGGTCTTCGATTGAGTTGATTTCCTGATAATTCGCCTTCATATTGCGACTCAATGTTCCCCAACGCTTATCCAATCGGACAGATTACTGTGCCTTCGCTCGGTAAAACTGCAAATAGCTTAATAAGAGTTCCACTTCATCGACTGAGGTCAGACCTAATGGAAACCCCCGGTCTCCTCAGACCACTGCTGTGTTGATCTTTTCGTTGGTGCTTCGTTCTTAAATCTTTCTGAATGCCAGCTGGAGCACCACAAATAAATGATCGGATGACAAACGATAGCGACAAATGGAACGGCAGGCATACTTACTGGTCGTGTAGGTCAGAGTGCTTAAGCCCTGCCGAGGGGGATGGGCTGGGAGAGAGAGAGAGATGTTGATTTTAGTTACCTGTGCATTCCTGAGGATAGATTGGTTGAGTTCATCGCAAATGGTGAACAGTACCATAGGGTTTGGTTCTTAAAGAGAGTTCATGACCGAGTATAATTCATCCGCTGCCACCTTGATGTTGGCTTTGTGTGGTATGTGGACCGCCGACACGATGGTTGCGGTGAATTCCCCCGGCCGATTAAATGGACTGCACATACTGAACGGTTATTAGAGACATAGAAACATAGATAAATAGGTGCAGGAGGTGGCCATTTGGCCCTTCGAGCCAGCACCGCCATTCATTGTGATCATGGCTGATCATCCACAATCTGTAAGCCGTGCCTGCCTTCTCCCCGTATCCCTTGATTCCACTAGCCCCCAGAGCTATGTCCAACTCATTTTAAAATGCATCCAGTGAATTGGACTCCACTGTCTTCTGTGGCAGAGAATTCCACGAAGTCACAACTATCTGGGTGATTTTTTTTTTTGCACCTCCGTTTTAAATGGCCTCCCCTTTATTCTTAGACAGTGGCCCCTGGTTCTTTCCTTTTCCAGAATCTGACACCATTGAGATAATAATTTCCCTATTTGTTTTTGCCGCCAAAGTGGATAACCCCACATTTATCTACGTCATACTGCATCTGCCTTGCATCTGCCCACTCACTCAACCTGTCCAAGTCACCCTGCAACCTCCTAACATCCTCTTCACAGTTCACACCTCCACCTAGCTTTGAGTCATCTGCAAACTTGCCAGTGTTACTTCTAATTCCATCATCCAAATCATTAATATATATGGTAAATCGTTGCGCCCCTGCATCGAGCCTTGCGGCACTCCATTCGCCAGTGCCTGCCATTCTGAAAGGGACCCATTTATTCCTACTCTTTGCTTCCTGTCTGCAAACCAATTATCTATCCATGTCAATGCCCTACACCCAATACCATGTGCTCTATTCTTGCTCACCAATCTCCGTGTGGGAACTTACCAAAGCCTTCCTGAACGCCTAGATACACTACATTCATTGGCTCTCCGTCCATTTTACTTGTCACATCCTGAAAAAAATTCAGAAGATAGTCAAGCAGGATTTCCCCATCATAAATCCATGCTGACTTGGACCAATCCTTTTACTGCTATCCAAATGCGCCGTTATTACCTCTTTAATAATTGACTCCACCATCTTTTCCAACACCGATGATCTATAATTCCCCGTTTTCTCTCTCGCTATTTTCTTGAAAAATACGTTAACATTCGCTCCCTTCCAATCCACAGGAACTCATCCTTAATCTATTGAACATGGGAAAATGATCACCCATACGTCCACGATTTCTAGAGCCATCTCCTTGAGTACTCTGGGATGCAGACCATCAGGCGCTGGGGATTTATCAGCCTTCAGTCCTACTGAACTAAGCTAACTGAACTATTTCGTGGCATAGTCAGCTTGTTCCATAAGGTTTTCCGTCGTGCTGGTTGACTCTGTAAATATAAATAGAGTGGAATTGTGTGACTGGAAGACAATAGACAATAGACAATAGGTGCAGGAGGAGGCCATTCGGCCCTTCGAGCCAGCGCCGCCATTCAATGTGATCATGGCTGACCATTCTCAATCAGTGCCCCGTTCCTGCCTTCTCCCCATACCCCCTGACTCCGCTATCCTTAAGAGCTCTATCTAGCTCTCTCTTGAATGCATTCAGAGAACTGGCCTCCACTGCCTTCTGAGGCCGAGAATTCCACATCTCAGTTCTAAATGGCCTACCCCTTATTCTTAAACTGTGGCCCCTGGTTCTGGACTCCCCCAACATTGGGAACATGTTTCCTGTCTCTAACGTGTCTAACCCCTTAATACTCTTATACGTTTCGATACAATCTCCTCTCATTCTTCTAAATTCCAGTGTATACAAGCCATGTCGCTGCAGTCTTTCAACATATGATAGTCCCGCCATTCCGGGAATTAACCTAGCAAACCTACGCTGCACGTCCTCAATAGCAAGAATATCCTTCCTCAAATTTGGAGACCAAAACTGCACACAGTACTCCAGGTGCGGTCTCACTAGGGCCCTGTACAACTGCAGAAGAACCTCTTTGCTACTATACTCAACTCCTCTTGTTATGAAGGCCAA
Source organism: Rhinoraja longicauda (assembly GCF_053455715.1). Classification (NCBI taxonomy): domain Eukaryota; kingdom Metazoa; phylum Chordata; class Chondrichthyes; order Rajiformes; family Arhynchobatidae; genus Rhinoraja; species Rhinoraja longicauda. The sequence continues at coordinate 5,157 of NW_027602856.1, read as the reverse complement.
CATTCCATTGGCTTGTTCCATAAGGGTTTCCGTTGTGCTGGTTGACTCTATAACTATAAATAGAGTGGGATTGTGTGACTGGAAGACAGGCGGGGATGAGTCGCGAATTGGCCTCTGATTGCTTTTCCGCGGTTGGCCATAATTTAGAAACCAACCGCACTCGCTTGAAAATAACATTTTATATCAAAGATTCAATTTGTCAACTGTTGCGAGCTGTGCGAAGTTCTATTTTTAATTCCTCAGACACTGAAGCGCTGACTCTCATTTTAGTTCCATCCCGGGTGAACAATTCCTGGGCGTTGCCCAACTTCGAGCTTTTGGGTTATGGGGACATCCCGTGTACAGATCGAGAACTGCTACCCAGCAGTCAATCAATTGGTCATTTGGGGATAATTTCTCGCATTGGGTAGTTTCCGCATTTCCTTTTCTAAATTTGGTGCCTCTGATCGTCACTACTGCTGCTCTGGAATCTGGGGAATAGACATGCTGTTGTGCGTCTGCTTTCTTCAGTTATTGATCACTGCACACCAGCTGCCTGCTGAGCAGTCGGCCGGTCACCGCAGTTTGCCCAAACCATGGGCAATCCGCCTCCCTGGAGCAGCGGAGATTTCGTTCAGATCAGCACACATTAATAAAATGCAAGAATTTTTAATTGAGTTAAATGTGTTCCATGGCCAATTATCACTCACTGTGTATCGGTCCGTGGATCCGGGATGGAATTCTCCACCCGTCAGCTTTTCACGGTAAACCCATGAAAGCATAGAAAGATAGGTGCAGGAGGAAGCCATTTGTGGGCTTTTGAAGGGCCACATGTGCTCGCTGTTTCTGCCAACAAAATGGCCGCCACATGTGCTCGCTGTTTCTGCCAACAAAATGGCCGCCACATGTGCTCGCTGTTTCTCTCAACAAAATGGCCTCCCCAAGTTTATAACCTCCCATCCCTTGCACCTCCTCCGATTGCTTCCTCCCATTCCAGCTTACTCCCCCAAGCTGGTTACCCCCCATCCCTTACCCCCTAACCTGGCTACCTCCCTTCCCTTACCGAGCTAAGTTGGGTACCTCCAGTCCCTTACTCCCGTAAGCTGTCTCCCTCTCATCCCTCACTCCCCAAGCTTGCTATCTCCCATTCCCCCTTACTGCCCCAAACTGGCTACCTTGCATCCATTACTCCCTCTAGCTGGCTACATCCCACCCCAGCAGGCTAACACTCCCCAGCTGGCTATCTCCCTTCCTCTACTCCCCAAATCTGGATACCTCCCATTCCCCTCACCCCCACAAGCTGGATTCTCCCCATTCAATAGACAATAGGTGCATAAGAAGGCCATTCGGCCCTTCGAGCCTGTACGCACCGCCATTCAATGTGATCGTGGCTGATCATTCTCAATCAGTACCCCGTTCCTGCCTTCTCCCCATACAACCTGACTCCGCTATCCTTAAGAGCTCTATCTAGCTCTCTCTTGAGTGCATCCGGAGAATTGGCCCCCACTGCCTTCTGAGGCAGAGAGTCCCACAGATTCACGACTAAATGACTGGAAAAGTTTTTCCTCATCTCCGTTCTAAATGGCCGACCCCTTATTCTTAAACTGTGTGGCCCCTTGCTTTGGACTCCCCCAACATTGGGAACATGTTTCCTGCCTCTAACGTGTCCAACTCCTTTATAATCTTATACGTTTCGATAAGAGCCTTCTAAATTCCAGTGTGTAGAAGCCTAGTCGCTCCAGTCTTTCAACATACGACAGTCCCGCCATTCCGGGAATTAACCTGGTGAACCTACGCTGCACGCCCTCAATAGCAAGAATATGCTTCCTCAAATTTGGAGACAAAAACTGCACACAGTACTCCAGGTGCTGTCTCACTAGAGCCCTGTACAACTGCAGAAGGACATCTTTGCTCCTATACTCAAACTAGGTGACTAAAACTGCACACAGTACTCCAGGTGTGGTCTCACTAGCGCCCTGTACAACTGCAGAAGGACCTCTTTGCTCTTATACTCAACTCCTCTTGTTATGAAGGCCAACATGCCATTGGCTTTCTTCATTGCCTGTTGTACCTGCATGCTTCCTTTCAGTGACTGATGCACTAGGACACCCAGATCTCGTTGTATATCCCCTGTTCCTAACTTGACACTATTCAGATAATATTCTGCCTTCCTATTCTTACCACCAAAGTGGATAAGCTCACACTTATCCACATTAAACTGCATCTGCCATGCATCCGCCCACTCATACAACCTGTCCAAGTCACCCTGCAACCTCATAGCATTTTCCTCACAGTTCACACTACCACCCAGCTTTGTATCATCGGCAAATTTGCAGTCTGCAGTCGCTCCAGTCTTTCAACATACGATCAGTCCCGCCATTCCGGGGATTAACCTGGTGAACCTGCGCTGCACGCCCTCAATAGCAAGGACGTCCTTCCTCAAATCTGGAGACTAAAACTGCACACAGTACTCCAGGTGCGGTCTCACTCCGCGAACGGTCAAGCCACACAAGGCCGCAGGCTCGGATGGATTTCAAGGAAGGGTTACTTAGGGACTGTGCTGAACAGTTGGCTGAGGTATTCGCCAAGATTTTAACCTGTTGTTATCTCTGGCTACAGTCCCCAAGTGCCTGAAGTCGTCTACCATAGTGCCGGTGCCGAAAAAAGCAAAGATCACCAACCTGAACGACTATCGCCCGGTTGCCCAAACTCCGGTAGTCATGAAGTGCTTTGAAAGGTTGTTCCTCTCACACATCAAATCCAGCATCCCTGACTCACTGGACTCGCATCAGTGTGCACATAAGGCAAACAGATCCACAGAGGACGCCATCTCTCTGGGTCTTCACACTGTCCTGACTCACCTGGAGAGACAGGGCACGAACGTGAGGATGCTACTCATTGACTATAGCTTTGCCTTCAAACACGGTCATCCCCACCAAGCTCATCACCAAACTCCACCAGCTAGGCCTCAGCTCGTCGTTATGCGACTGCATCCTGGACTTCCTGCTGGAGCGACCGCAGGCAGTGAGAATGGGCCCGCACCTGTCCTCCACTATCACCCTGAGTACCGACCGGCACACAACAGGGCTGTGTTCTGAGCCCAATGCTCTACTCCCTCTTCACACACGACTGTGTTCCTGCATTCGACACCAACACCATTTGTCAAGTTTGCAGACGACACAACGGTGATCGGGCTGATCACCAACGGTGATGAAACACACTACAGAACCTGACGGACTGGCGCTCGGATAACAAACTGCCCCTAAATACCACAAAAACCAAGGAGCTAATCATCAACTTCCGTAGGTCACACAACGGGGAATACGCCCCGAACTTTATCAACGGGGACAGTGTGGCGAGAGTGTCCAGCTTCAAGTTTCTAGGCACCCACATTTCGGAGGACCTAACATGGTCCAATAACACCACTGCGCTGGTCAAGAACGACTGTTCTACCTGAAAACACTGAAGAAGTCCGGTCTGCCCCAACAGCTGCTGACGACCTTCTACCGCTGCACCATAGCGAGCATCCTAACGCATGGCATCCCTGTGTGGTACCTCAGCTGCACGGAGGCAGAAAGGAAAGCTCTTCAGCGGGTAGTCCATAGAGCTCAGAGGACCATCGGAACACAGCTACCAGCCTTGGAGGGCATCTACAACACACGATGCCTCAGAAAAGCCACCAGCATCCGCAAAGACTCCTCATACCCCTGCAACAGTCTGTTGGGGACCTCCACCATCGGGCAGACGATACAAGGCCTTCTACGCCCGTACCTCCAGACTCAGGAACAGCTTCATCCCCAGGGCCATAGCTGCTATGAACCGGTCCTGCTGAGTCGGATGGTCACATCGCAGAGTGAACAGGTACATATAGACAATAGACAATAGACAATAGGTGCAGGAGGAGGCCATTCGGCCCTTCGAGGCAACACCGCCATTCAATGTGATCATGGCTACCGAATCAGTACCCCGTTCCTGCCTTCACCCCATATGCCCTGACTCCACAATCCTTAAGAGCTCTATCTAGCTCTCTCTTGAATGCATTCAGAGAATTGGCCTCCACTGCCTTCTGAGGCAGAGAATTCCACAGATTCACAACTCTCCGACTGAAAAGGTTTTTCCTCATCTCCGTTCTAAATGGCCTACCCCTTATCCTTAAACAGTGGCCCCTTATTCTGGACTCCCCCAACATTGGGAACATGTTTCCTACCTCTAACATGTCCAACCCCTTAATAATCTTATACGTTTCGATAAGATCTCCTCTCATCCTTCTAAATTCCAGTGTATACAAGCCTAGTCGCTCCAGTCTGTTAACATCTACTTGCACTTTATTCTGTTTTAAAACTGTTCTAATTTGTTTCATTGGGTTGTTTAAATTAATACTGACTAACTAATTCATTTATTGCATCGTATGGGAGGCACATTCCCAATCTTGTTTTACTCCTATACAATGACAATAAAGATATATTGTATTGTATTGTATTGTATTGTATTGTATTGTACAACTGCAGAAGGACCTCCTTGCTCCTAAACTCAAATTAGGAGACCAAAACTGCACACAATACTCCAGGTGTGGTCTCACCTGGGATCGGACAAATAGCGCCAAATAGTGTCAAATAGCGAGCACATGTGGCGGCCATTTTGGCGAGAGAAACAGCGAGCACATGTGGCGGCCATTTTTATAAAAGAAACAGCGAGCACATGTGGCGGCCATTTCGTTGAGAGAAACAGGACAAGGGAAGGAGGGAAAAGGGAAAAATGTGCATAGGTGTGTCAATCAGTGTGCACAGGTGTGTCAATCAGTGTGCACAGGCGTGTCAATCAGTGTGCATCGGCGTGTCAATTTGTGTGCATATTCGTGTCAATCCGTGTGCATAGGCGTGTCAATCCGTGTGCTTAGGCACGTCCATAACGTCATTTAATGCTAGGGGAGAAAGAACGCCGCTGATTGGTCACCACGCCACAGCGCATAGCATCATCTGAGAAAGAGCACCGCTGATTGGCCGCCGCGCCCATGTCTTGGCGTCATCTGTTCTCAGGGGAGGAGCACCTCTGTTGCCTGGGCAGAACGAGACCGCGGATTGGCCGCCGCGCCACAGCGCAGAGCGTCACCTGTTGCCAGGGGAGATTTTTTTTCTGTAGAATTCCTAACTCGAACTAATACAATCTGCATTTTGGAAT
>NW_027602854.1:0-26524 GCF_053455715.1 Rhinoraja longicauda | reverse complement strand
AAAACGGCTATACCAAAATATACTTCTAACATCTAAGAAGTGAAACCAAACCCTTAACTGATTACCATAAACAAACGTCAATGTAAAAAATGCTGGGGATTTTCTACTCTGACCTGCATTTCACAGCTACCACATGTTATTTTGTTTGTGATCCACTGCTCTAATTGTTCTCAATAATTTGTTAACCAGATTGCTTCATAAGGGCTTATCCTGATGGTAACCCTGGCCTCATCCTGTCAGAGATATTCCCTTGGTCATCTCCATCCCATCCCCACCCTATCTGCAACATATATTTAACTTAGTGTCTGCTTCGCCATTCTGACAGAGGATCCTTGTTCAGAAATGTTAACTATTTCCCTTTCGACAGAAGCTGCCTGATCTGCCGAGTTTTCCAAAATATTCTGTTTTAATTTAAATGTCCTCCAGCCTTTAAAGACCCAATATGATCATGCATTTAATTTCAAAGACCACTGGGCTTTCCAAAAAAAATCTGTCTGAAGCATTCTTGCTAATAATATGAGCTTCATTTAAAAATACCCAAACTTGTACGTCAAGTTTAAAATTCATTTTTCCTGTCATTAAAACATCAATAAAGTAATCTAGCTCATATCTAATTAGGACATGTTCTGCCTTCAATGTCTTACATGAACATTAGAAACATTTACGTGAGTGTTCATTAATTTTCTTCTCCCTTAAAGATCATCTAAGTATTTTCCTGTCTAATTATTTTCCTTTGTAATTGGGTATGTCAGCCTTAATTACAAATCATTGCATAAAAGCTTATTTGACAAGGGAATGTTTTCTGACCAATTATATTGTGGCAAAATTAAAAACATATGAAGTCAGAGCTTGAATAGCATTTGGCCGCTTGAGCCTGTTCTACCATTTATTAAAATAATCTTGGTCTTCTACCTAAATATTTCCAGCGCTATCCCCAGATCCCTTAATTACCTTAACATTGGAAAATCTATCATACCCTCTTTTCTCTGTTTATCCTCGCTCTTTGCCAATGACTGATAATCCCCATTTCTCAATCTATGTCAATATATTACTCCCAGTCGAAACTTATTCACCAATCTCTAATGTCGGACCTCAACAAAAGTCTTCTGAAAGTTCAAATAAACCACTTTGTTAGTTCTCGCTGATCTGTTGTACACACCACATCTTCATAAAGCTCCAGTACATTAGTTAAATGCGATTTTCATTTCATAAATCATGCCTTAAAATGCAAGCCTGATGTATCTAAAATGATCCTACTTTCAATGCTCTGAATTCTGAGGTGAACAAAATATCTTGTACTTCTGGTTATAAAAATTTAGGAAGATTACTTGTTCTTCCCATTGAGAACACTTGGGTGTCTTGAGATTCCATACTCAATTTAAGGAGCCACCCACCCACTCTGTTAAATCCTGCAGGCACCTTTCTCAGTCGGTCCTCTGCTGACTTGCTTAGTTCTGCTCCACCTTCACCTATCCATACTCATAGGCAAAAGGAAACAAGGTGCTGCAGTGACCCAGGGGTCAGGCAGCATTTCTGGAGAACATGGACGGGTAACGTTTCGGGTCTTCTTCAGGCTCTTTGTATCCTTTTGTGTAAACCAGCATCTGCAACTTCTTGTTTCTACACATTCACAGGCTAACAGCTCTTTACAATATCCAATTTATCTTCATTTTAAATCCTTTTCTACCAATTCCCTTCCAGATTTGGGTAATCTCCCTCTATACTTCAATTTAGGTACTCTAGTAATTAAACCATCTTAAAACAAAATTATATTCCTACAACTCAGGAGATAGACATAAAAAGCTAGGGTAACTCCCACAGAGTTAGTCCAGCATTTTTGTATCTATCTTCGGTGTAAAGCAGCGTCTGCAGATCCTGCCTACACATTCCCATAACTCAACCAGATCCATAGCCCAGTTCCATGTCAACCCTCAACAAATGCCATGTGAAATGCAAGCCAGTCACTTAACAACTTTCAACAGCAAAGTTGCATGGTCAATAAATAATAAGTGTCTAAACATGATAATCTAAAAGTTTAGAGATACAGCGCGGAAACAGGCTCTTCGGCCCACCGGGTCCGCGCCGACCAGCGATCACCCGCACATTAACACTATCCTACACCCACTAGGGACAACTTTTACATTTACCAAGCCAATTAACCTACATACCTGTACGTTTTTGGAGTGTGGGAGGAAACCGAAGTTCTCGGAGATAACCCACGCAGGTCACAGAGAGAACATACAAACTCTGTACAGACAGCGCCCGCAGTCGGGATCGAACCCGGATCTCCGGCGCTGCATTCGCTGTAAGGCAGCAACTCTACCGCTGCGCCACCATGCCGCATAGTGAAACTATGCACTGACCTAAGCATGAGGAGATTGCCATTCAATGCTTCACTTCTATTTTGTTTACATTGGTGTCCTCAGAGAAGCAAACCTTTTACATTGGGAAACTACCAGTATAATGGGCAGACCAAATCTTTGTTTCATACCAGAGTACAGAGAAGATATATGAGGTTGTTCCCAGGGCTTGAGGGGCTGAGCTACAGGGAGAGGTTATCAGGCTAGGACTTTATTCCTTGGAGCACAGGAGGTTTAGGGGTGATCTTTTTGAGGTGTATAAAATCATGCGGGGAATATCAGGGTACAGGAATCAAAACCAAGAGGACTTTTGTTTAAGGTGAGAGAGGCAAGATTTAATGCAAACCTTTTAAACCAACGTTTTCACTCAGAAGGTGGTGGGTATATGGAACGAGCTGTCAGAGGAGGTAGTTGAGGCAGGTGCTATATCAGAATTTAAAAGACACCTGGACAGGTACATAGATAGGAAAGGTTTAGAGGGATATGGGCCAAATGCAGGCGTGGGATTAGCTTTAATGGAGCATCTTGGTCAGCATGAATGAAGTAGGCCAAAGGGGCTATATTTTTGTGCTATATCACTCTAGGACCTCATTTATGGATGACTTCCTAATCTTCAGCCTCTATAATATGGTGGTCCCTTTAGGAAGCTATCCAGGTTCCATAGGAGGGCTTGAACCTTTGCAATAGTCTTCCTGACCCAGCACTTTTGGCCGATAAATGCTATACTTTATATTTCCTTGTGAAAGGAGGCCATTTTGGACAAGCAAGTTAATACAATACAATACAATTGTTAAACAATTTCCCCATTCATTTTCCCAGCGACCTTTTTTCTCACCTTCCCATCAACCCACCTCTCGATTCAACCTACATCACCTCTCCCCTCACTGACAAATTCCATCCACAGATGCTGCCTGGCCCACCAAATTACTCCAGCATTTTGTGTTTTTTTGTGCCACCATTTTAGCGCTTCGCAGTGAAATCTCCTCAAGGTTAAGAAATTATCCTGCTCTCTCCAATAAGCATTCTATGAGACTCCCTCTCACTGCTCCCCCTCTATCAGTCTTGCTGCTCTCCTGCTCTTTGACCATGTTCCGATCCCAACTCACTACCGCAACTGTGTGCCTTTCCTCAGTTCTTGCCTGCGACTCTGGAGATGCTGCCTGATCTGCTGAGTTACTCCAGCATTTTTCTGTTTATTTTGTAAACCAGCATCTGCAGTTCCTTCTTTTTACAAATCTCATCACTCACCTTCACAATAAGGGTAATTTACAGCAGCCAATTAACCTGCCAATCCTCACAGAGAGTACCAGAGATCAAGATCAAACTTAGGTCACTGGAGCTGTGAGACAGCAGCTTTACTAGCTGTGACACGATGCCGCCCTGCACAAAAACACTGCCCATAAATATGCCTTTAGTTAAGTGTTCTTGGCTTGAATTATATAGCTATTATCACCTAGACAAATGCCATCATTCTCACCCTAATGAGCATTATATATAAACAAAGCAGAGGTCCAAGGGGAATTAAATAAAAACTTGAAAAGGAAAGGTTATTCAGATCTCATGGAGAAAAAGCAAGTGTGAAAATAATTGCTTTAAAAATATAGTACTTAGAACAGAAAAGCAAGCAATTTGATTCACATGCTCTGTGTCACATACAATTCATCTTGAATCATTGCTGTAAGATTTGATGATTCTCCGACTCTTTACATTGCATATATATAGGAATCAGATTTATTTTATATTGTGGAGTGATTCCTCTCAAATGCATGAACCCAAATGTTCATACATCCATTCAGTAAAGTAACATGGCATCCATTTTCCTTATGTTTTCCTGTGGAATGGTCTTGACCTAAAACATCTTCTGTCCATTCCCACCACAAATGTTGCCTGACCTGCTAAGGTCTTCCAGTACTTGTGTTTTGCTCAAAATTCCAGCATCTGTAATTTCTTGTGTCTCTGTGTGTACTAATTTTCTTTGTTAGGCATCCAGAATCAGAGAATTAAACTTGGGAAAAATGCTAATGGCCTATCGGGCTTATGTCTTTCAGTAATACAATTGAAGTTTTTACTCTAACCTCAATTCCTTAGCATTTCCAATTATATCAGTTCTTTCTTATTTCCAGGAATCCCGCAAAGGACTGATCAGAGACAGATTTCCAACTTTGTTACTGAAAACAATTGCTAGGCAAGGAGAGAAATAGATTGAAAATTCTATCACCTGACCTACAAATGAGACACAACATTTCTCTGCTATGTTCATTGGGGTGTGATGTAAGAATCTCTACAATAGCTCTTGTAGGTCTGGTCTGTGGGGTCAAGTCCAACTTTCCATCTCTCACTTCGATGCTCCGAATTTTGAGACTAGAATTTCCCCAATGATATTCTTGATCAGGAGTTAACATGAATTGGATTTGAGTTGAGGATGGGTCCTATATGGATAGGACAGGTTTCCATGGATATGAGCCAAATGCAGGCAGGTGGGACTAGTGTAGATAAGACATGTTAGTCGGTGTGGGCAAGTTGGGCCGAAGGGCCTGTTTCCACGCAGTTTGACTCTATGACTCAATGGAGTTAGGAAAACCAAAATGGGCCAGGTAGTGCACAGGATACATCTGAAGGTGCGATTGTGTCAGCCTAACTACACAAATGAATTGAGCTCCTAACATGACCCTGTTAAAACACAAAGTGCTGGAGTAACTCAGTGGGTCAGAAAGCATCCAAGGAAGGAATGGATCGACAACATTCCAGGTCAGGACCTTTCTTCAGACTGATTGTACTAGAAAGCTGGAAAAGAGGTGTGGGAGGGATAAGGCCTGGAAATTAATAGGTGGATAGACACAAAGTGTTGGAGTAAGTCAGCGGGTCAGGCAGCATCTCTGGAGAAAAAGGTATGGATGATGTTTCGGATTGGGACCCTTCTTCAGACTTCATCCAGCATCTGCATTTCCTTTTTACGCAATTGATAGGTGGATACAGGTGAAGGGGTTTGATTAACACATGAGTAAACAAAGACTCAAGATTAAAAAGAGAAAAAAGAGTGCCAGATAAAGAGAGAAGAGGAGTGAAATGTAAACCCATGGTAACTCTGGTGAAGCCAGTGCCAAAGGATAGCGCTTGTGATCCTGACATCTGACGGGGTTTGGAACATTGTGTAACACGGAGAATCAAAGGCACATATTGCATCCAAATCATGGCAAAAGTTCATAATATGTAACTTAGCAAAGAACAACATGGTTGTTTTATATAACATTAGTAAGTGAGTAATCCCTAGATATTGTAGCCAGTTTCAATACAAATTGATTTAGACGAGGCTGAAACTTGATTCAAATGCTTGCACCCTCTCTAGTACCACTTTCAGACAAATCGCAAAGCAAATCAGAGAAGATGCTTCATTTTCCACCTGCACCAAAAGCAGGGAATGCCAGCTTTCTCGTGTATGAATAAAACTAGTTTCCATTTCAGAATTATTATGCTATTCACATCCACAATTTAGCTGACCACTTCAAATAGCAGAAAATACTTTGTTGAGTACAGGGTAATTTTCATCAATTACACTTGCACCAAAGAGGTTGCTTGTAACTGTGAATGACAGTCTGCAACGTGAATGCATGTTGCTACCCACCTTAACTGCTTCCTTTATAGTCTGTCAAGTAAGACCCTCTTTTTGTCACTTATCATTTGCCAGCTGAGAGATTGAACATGGTTGGGAATTTACAAGCCTGTGTGAACACACATTGCCTTCTCTGCAATAAATTTTAAGGATGAAGGAATCTGAAGCAAAATCAGTCTGTATTTGAATTTGAATGAAATGGTCATAAGGTCATCAGTGATTGGAGCAGAATTAGACCATTCGGTCCATCAAGTCTACTTCGCAATTCAATCATGGCTGATCTATCTCTCCCTCCTCACCCCATTCTCCTGCCTTCTCCCCATAACCCCTGACACCCATACTAATCAAGAATCTATCTATCTCTGCTTTAAAAATATGCATTGACTTGGCCTCCACAAGCTTCTATGGCAAAGAATTCCACAGATTCACCACCCTCTGACTAAAGAAATTCATTCTCATCTCCTTCCTAAGGGAACATCCTTTAATTCTGAGGCTATGGTCTGGTTCTAGACTCTCATTAGTGGAAACATCCTCTCGACATCCACTTATCCAGGCCTTTCACTATATGATAAGTTTCAATGTGGTCCCCCCTCATCCTTCTAATCTCATCCTTCTAACTTCTAATTGTCTTTCCTTTGTTTCATGTATTTTGTGTTTTTTTGTGCTGTTTATGACTGTTGGCAGATCAATTTCCCTCCTGGGATAAATAAAGTTCTATCGCATCATATCATATCGTATCGTAAAATATGTAAAGGGAATAATTCATCCAGCTCAAATGGAATATGTCTTAGATTTCTGAAGGAATGGTGGATAGGAATTCCACAATTATTAGCCATAATCTTCCAGCCAAGGATTGGGAAATTGCAAATGATGTAGCCTTGTTAAAACAAAACTAGTTAGCTTAACCTTGAAAGTAGCAAAACTTGCAGAAATAATTTGTGGAAAATTATCCTCTCCACATCCACTCTATCCAAACCTTTCACAATACGTAGTAATGTCACTCTGATTGTTCTCCCCAGTTGGAAAGAGCTGAGCACTTTCATAAATTTGCAAAATAAATAAAATGTCAAAATACAGACATGTCTCCCGAACCTATTTCATTTGTGCTTCTTGGATCACAGTTTTTTTTCACATCAGTAATTGTAAGAAGTGGCTTTGTATTCAATTCCAGCTTCTTCGATCTCTTGTTTTTACCTTTTAAACTAAATGACTCTGTGGTTGGACACAAAGTGCTGGAGTAACTCAGCTGGTCAGGCAGCATCGCTGGGGAACGTAGATAGGTGAAGTTTTGGGTCGAGACCCTTCTTCAGACTGATGGTCTAGGGAAGGGTAAGCTGCAGGAGGGAGCGATAGAGTAGGCAAAGCATGGGAGGTAATGGTATGGCCAGCATTCATTTATATATTTTGACTTGATCGGTTTTGTGTCCATTTTTCGGATGCAACTGGTTGGTTGCAACTGGACCTTCCCAGGAGAACACTGTCATGATACTCAAGTGCCAAAAAAAAATGGATTTCAATTATTTTTGGCATGTTACAGCATGGATGTATTTAGAGATACAAGGAACTGCAGATAGACACAAAATGCTGGAGTAACTCAGCAGGGCTGGCAGCATCTCTGGAGAGAAGGAATGGGTGACGTTTCGGGTCGAGACCCTTCTTCAGATTGGAACTGCAGATGCTGGTTAACAAAAAAACACAAAGTGCTGGAGTAACTCAGGAGGTCAGGTAGCATCTCTGGGGGACATGGAACGGCGACGTTTCAGGTCGTGTCCATCTAGAGCTGGAGCCAAATCAGCTCCATTCAAAATAATTGCAAAATTGACCAAAATCCAATTTGAAAATGCATTCAGGTCAAAGCAGATCTCAATCATTTCAACACTTTGCTATTAGTCAATCAAAGAAAGGTGGCTGTACACTCCCCCTGGCAACCAGGCAATAGAACAAAGAACAGTACAACACAGAAGAGTCCCTTCAGCCTGCAATGTCTGTGCCAAACACAATGCCAACTTAAATTAATCTCTGCCTGCATATCCCTCCATTTCTTGCATATCCATGTGCCTATCTAAACCCTCTTAAGCACCACTATCAATCTGCTTCCACCACCACCCATGGCAGCAGGTTCCAGGCATCTACCACTCTCGGTGTAACAAAACCTGCCCCACACATTTCATTCAACCTTCCCCTTTTCACCTCCAAGCCACACCCTCTGGTCTTTGACATTTCCACATTTCCAACGGTGTATCCTATATATGGCTTTTATAATGTTGATAACTTTGATAACTGGCCTCTATCTCAATGGGAAATGTTTGCCAGCACAATAAACTCTGGTCACTAATCAAATGTTATACAATTAGCTCTTGAGAAATGGGTCTCATGGAACCCCTCTAGACCACAGTTTGATCATGGCTTGGACTGGGCCTCACTCTGTAAAGTACACTCGATGTCTTGGGGAAAGTCCAGCAATGCTGTAGCAGTTGGAAGAGGCACAGCAGTATTCAAGAGGGGAGACTCAATTTGTTTTTAGGAATAATAAAAGTTCTGGAGCTCAGTAATAATAAGCTATGAAGCCAGGCCAGGCAAGGAGCCCACGTTGACAATTTTGCAGCTGTGAAGCTTCAGCATTGCAAGGATCCCTGCCAGCAGAAGAGCAGTTTTCACTGCTTGGGAGGTGGTGGAGAAAGAATGAGCATACTATCATATGGAGGGTACTTATGCTGTTATTTTCCTGGCATAAATGTGGGATATTGGCTGAAATAAGAGCAACATTAATGGGGCTGCCCCAGTTGTATATTCTTATTAAAATTGAACGTTTGGCTATATCTTTGTATGTTTGTGGTGGATTTTGATTTGTAGTGATAAGGCACTTCCAATCGCTTGACTTTAATGTCAGGTTTTGACATGCATTTATGTCTAAGAGAAGAAGCATTTATGCTGTGCTTGCATTTGCTTTAGACTTTAGACTCTATGCCAGTTCGACAGGCATGAAGCATAATGATACTTAGCAGTAGTTTCAAATCATTCACCTGTCGTGCTGAGTAACTGTGTTCTTTGATTAATAGAATTAGCTATATTTAACTGTACTTAACTATACTTGACTGCCAGTTCCAAAATCAATGTTATTTTTCGGTCAGGCAGCTTTCTCCCCTACTTTGCACCCCCATATTTTATACTCCGAATCTTCTACTCTCCTGCTATCTTTTCAGGTGTAATCCACCTTAGATAAATGCATAAAGTACTCTCTGGCATTTTCCAAATGGCTCATGAAGTTCCTTGTGCTGCCCAGTGCAATTATTGTGATTATGTCCCATTCACATCACATCATCCCTCCCCATCCTTTGATATGTTTCATCACTGAAACTTTCCTAGCTTGCTTCCACTTCTCCGAACCAGCTGTTATTATTCTCAATGGGATTTTTTTACAATGGTTCCCTAAATGTAACACATCTAAGTTACACCTTTCATCTTTTTGTAGCCTCATCTTTCCCCAATTCCTTATGCTGCGGCAGTCTTATTTGAGAACTTAGTTCTCTTGGCACTTTTGGGGATGGATATTTGTCCTTAGTCGCTTAATGCAATCACATAATCTAGTTGGAAACTTATACATGCTTGGAATATGAACACTATCACTGGGTGTAAAATAATATGTGTGTAACCTACACTGGCAAAGTAAATGCCTGCCTGACCATTCAGCAGAGAGTATACTTACATTGTTGGCCTTGTAAGCGCTTGTCTGCATATCCAGCACAGAGTGTGTACCTGACCTGATCATCCTGTGAGCATTGATTTCCTTTCAGCCTGCAGTTCTGAGATTCAATGGTGAGTTCACCAGTACTGATTTACTGGACTGTCAAAGATAGTCCAAGTGTCTCCAGCAAAGTAGATAGTAGCTTGGGAACAGTCCTGAGCTAATATCTACCTCATGTGAGACCCTCGGACTATCTTTGATCGGACCTGACTGGATTTTATCTTGCCCTGAACATTATTCACGTTATCCCTTTATCATGTATCTGTACACTGGGATGGCTCGATTGTAATCATGTATTTTCTTTCCGCTGACTGGTTAGCATGCAACAAAAACTTTTCACTGTACCTCAGTGTACGTGACAATTAACTAAACTCAAACACTTTTAGTATTTCTTGAGGGTTTCATCAACAATGCAAATCTATAATGGAGTAATCAGGGTGGGGTATCCAGAGATAATAGCAGACCACCGGGGAAAAATTGTTATTAATTTACTTCTAAGTGCAGTAACTGTCCCAAACTCCACACAAAATAACTAGTATTTTAATCTGTTAAAACTCCACCACTGTTAAATCAGCAAAACATTTATAAATCTGCAGTGATTAAATGGAACAATAGTCAATAAGTTATTTCGAAGCTGTGCGCTAATGTGGAAAATGCACTGTAATCAAAAAAAGAAGGTTAACGTAGTTGAATAAAACTAAAGAGAACCATCTGTGGCGTTGAAGTCTCTGAAATGGAACATTCCAGCAAGTCATCGGGTCAGGCTTGTACTTCTGGCAAGGGTTCTCCCTGTGAGCTGGTTCACTAAAGCTGAAGTATTTTGTTCTCTGTTTCCTTTATCAGCAATCATTCCTTTCTGTTTTATTACAACTGAATCATATCACTTTTGACTCAACACACTTCCCCAAAATGAGCAATGAGTCATTTCAGCGGTGATTTCCACATTCGACACTTCCAGAGAATTCAAGTGCTTTGATGATAATTTGGGGCTGAAACGGGGGAAACCAAACACTGCGTTGCTAGAGGAAAATGCAATAATGGCAATTGTGAAACTTCCCAATACCCCACAATAGACATGATCGTTTACTTGGTGTGTCGGAAGGAACTGCAGATACTGGTTTACTGGTTTACACCGAAGATAGACACAAATAACTGGAGTAACTCAGCGGGTCAGGCAGCATCTCTGGTGTGTAAAAGGAACAGCAGATGTTTCAGAAGGGTCTCGACCCAAAGCTTCACCTATTCCTTTTCTCCAGAGATGCTACCAGACCCGTTAAGTTACTCCAGCTTTTTAAGTCTATCATTTACTTGGTGTTTTTTTTCTCATTCACAGAGATATAATGTTACAATGGGTTAACTGTTTATCTTTCACCCTATGAGATGCCTTGCAATCCAATGCATAGGACAAGTTGAGGGCCTGCATTTTAACCATGAATCCCACTCAGGATTGGGAATCAATGGTCATGTGCACAGTTACACGCAAATCTTTACTTTCAAGAATATAAAGTAAATTATTACCAAATTATCAACACCCCCATTATCAGGGATCATGGTGGAAGCAGCTATGAAAGCAGCATTTGAGACTTTCAGTGAGGCCAATGATATGCATGGAATAGAAGGATATGGATCACATGCAGGCAGAGGAGATTAGTTTAACCTGGCATGATGTTCAGCATGGACATTATTGGACATCCTGTGCTGTACTGTTCTGTGTTCTGTGTTCTATGTTCTTTGTACTGCAAGGGTAAGGCAAATGGATAATTTCTCTGGCATAAAACAGCCTGAGGTTGAGGGTATTGCAACGCGTTGATGCAGCGTTAGAGTTGCTGCCTTACAGCTCCAGAGACCCGGGTTCGATCCTGACTACGAATGCTGTCTGTGCGGAATTTATATGTTCTCCCCGTGACCTGCGTGGGTTTTCTCATGGTGCTCCGGTTTCCTCCCACACTCCAAAGACATACAGGTTTGTAGGTTAATTGGCTTGGTGTAATTATAAATCGTCCCTAGTGTCAAGGATAGTGTTAGTGTGCGGGGATCACTGGTCAGAACGATTCGGTGGGCCGAAGGGCCTGTTTCCGCACTGTATCTCTGAACTAACCTAAACTAACCTAAATAATATTTATGACAGTAAATACAATGATGTTGCAGAATTATAAAAGATTATAACTTTCCTTTTGTTGTATTTTGTGGAACTTACTGACTTTGCGGCAAGAGAGGGCCCTTGGCAAAAACCAGAATGTTCCCGATATAAGGCCAATTTTACTAAATCACAACTTCCTTCTCTTGAGCCCTTATTGAGAAAAGCATGACATTTCTACGCATAATGCAATGGATTGGTGAGTAATAATGCTCATTTGGTGTCAAGCACTGCAGAAACATGGTAAAATATATGTTATGAACTGATTGAAACTCTCAAAATCACTCGGGTCATTCCCATGTCGTGGGAAACCTCCCAGAAGATATTTACGGGGAAGCTGCCTAAGGAGGTGTATTAGTTCAGTTGGAATCTTCTTCCAAATCATAGAAACATAGAAACATAGAAAAATAGGTGCAGGAGTAGGCCAATCGGCCCCTTGAGCCAGCACCGCCATTCAATATGATCCATGGCTGATCATCTTGAATCAGTGCCCCGTTCCTGCTTTTTCCCCATATCCCTTGATTCCTTTAGCCCTGAGAGGTTGCAAGGCTGAAGCCTCTTCGCCAACAGTGCAGCTGAGGGGAGATTTGAGAACCTGCATTGACATTTGGTGCAGCATATTCCTACCTCTATCCTATCCTCTCTTTCTATTCCTCTGTTACATGGATATTTTAGGCCACAAAACCCTCTGGTCTAAACAATATTACTAATTGTTATTAAGGTGGGTATGGCCATCCAAATGTTATATATATAAGCAACATTTGCACTTCAGCCTATGAATCATACCATGGGATTACTTTATGTGGAAATGAACAGCAGATGCTGGTTTATGTTGAAGATAGACACAAAGTGCTGGAGTAACTCAACAGGTCAGGCAGCACCTCTGTAGAAAAAGGATGGGTGACGATTTGGGTCAGGACCCTTCAATGGACCGTGGCTTTATATTGTTTTCCACAGAAAGAGTGAAAAGATATGATGGGAAATTATAAGACTGTTCCCCTTTTGAAGGGATGCATAATGCGCTTTTATGAATGAATTTTAACAAGAGGATCTAAGATTGTACAGAGAATGTATTGTTACCTACAAAAATAATAGACAATAGACAATAGACAATAGGTGCAGGAGTAGGCCATTCAGCCCTTCGAGCCAGCACCGCCATTCAATGCGATCATGGCTGATCACTCTCAATCAGTACCCCGTTCCTGCCTTCTCCCCATACCCCCTCACTCCGCTATCCTTAAGAGCTCTATCCAGCTCTCTCTTGAAAGCATCCAACGAACTGGCCTCCACTGCCTTCTGAGGCAGAGAATTCCACACCTTCACCACTCTCTGACTGAAAAAGTTCTTCCTCATCTCCGTTCTAAATGGCCTACCCCTTATTCTTAAACTGTGGCCCCTTGTTCTGGACTCCCCCAACATTGGGAACATGTTTCCTGCCTCTAACGTGTCCAATCCCCTAATTATCTTATATGTTTCAATAAGATCCCCCCCTCATCCTTCTAAATTCCAGTGTATACAAGCCCAATCGCTCCAGCCTTTCAACATACGACAGTCCCACCATTCCGGGAATTAACCTAGTGAACCTACGCTGCACGCCCTCCATAGCAAGAATATCCTTCCTCAAATTTGGAGACCAAAACTGCACACAGTACTCCAGGTGCGGTCTCACCAGGGCCCCTTCTTACTCCATTATGGTGGGATAGAGAGCTAACATATCATATATGTTCTTCTATATAATATAAACATGCAAGCAACTCTAGCTATAAAGTGTGCTTCAAAATAAGTGTATTTGGAAGGTTATTATTCGTTTCAATTGCTAATATCTTTGAGAAAGGATTGTGTCAAGGACCACTTGATAGGACTGATAATAATAATAATAATAATAATGCATTACATTTATATAGCGCTTTTCAAACACTCAAAGACGCTTTACAGGGATTTCTAGAACATAGAGAATTGAATAAATAGATAAATAAGTAAACGTACAGAAAAAGGAGACAGAAGGTGAGGTGACCTTCAGTGGTTGAAGGCAGTGCTGAACAGGTGAGACTTCAGTGATGTTTTGAATGTGGTGAGTGAGGAGGAGTCTCTGACGGTTTGGGGTAGTGAGTTCCAGAGGGTGGGAGCAGCGATGGAGAAAGCCCTGTCCCCCCGGGATCTGAGTTTGGTCCGGATGGGGGGGGACAGGAGATTGGCAGCAGCAGAGCGGAGGGTGCAGGTGGGAGTGTGCCTGTGGAGGAGGTCAGTCAGGTAGGATGGGGCCAGGTTATGGAGGGCTTTGTAGGTCATGAGGATGATCTTGTACTGGATTCTCTGGGGGATGGGGAGCCAGTGAAGTTTGTAAAGGACGGGGGTGATATGGTCACGGATCGGGGAGTGGGTGAGTAGACGGGCAGCGGAGTTTTGAATGTATTGAAGTTTACTGATGATTTTTGAGGGTGAGCCATAGAGGAGGCTGTTGCAGTAGTCCAGACGGGAGGTGATGAAGGCGTGGATGAGGGTTTCTGCAGCTGTGGAGGAGAGGGATGGACGGAGACGGGCAATGTTTTTGAGGTGGAAGAAGGCCTTAGAAGAGTAATTTGGTAAAATTTTTAATTCTGGAGCATGGAGTCATCATCCTCTCACAGCTAGACACAAATTCTGGAGTAACTCAGCGGGTCGGTCAGCATCTCGGGAGAGAAGGAACGGGTCGAGACCCTTCTTCAATCTTCCTTCTCTCCCGAGATGCTGCCCAACCCGCTGAGTTACTCCAGCATTTTGTGTCTACCTTTGATGTAAACCAGCATCTGCAATTTATTTTTGCCTACACATCCTCTCACAGCTAATCAGTAGCAAGCATGGCAGAGTAACTACACTCTTTCATCTCCATTGATCATGGGAGTGGATAAAGGTGAGTTTCCTAAACATAAGATGTAATACCAATTCAGTGAAAATTGTGTTAATCAAAGATGTCAATCTTGGCTCAGTAGTAACATGCCCATAGGTTTAAGGTGAGGGGGGATAGATTTAATAGAAATCTGAGGGGTAACTTTTTCACACAACAGGTGGTGGGTATATGGAACGAGCCACCAGAGGAGGTAGTTGAGGCGGGTAATATTGCAACGTTTAAGAATCATTTTGACAGGTACATGGATTGGACAGGTTTAGAGGGATATGGGTCAAACGAAGGCAGGTGGGACTAGTGTAGATGGGACATGTTGACCGATGTGAGCAAGTTGGGCCGAGGGGCCTGCTTCCACACTGTAATACTCTATGACTATGAATGCTTATATTATTCTCAGTGACTTTGAAAGTTCTCATTCTAATCTCCATTCTTCTCTTCTTCTATGTAAGTCACCCTTTATTACCAACACTTTGACCAAGCTTTCAACCTGTTTAAATTTTGTTTTTCATGTCACATTTTGTGTGATTAAAATCCAATAAATCACATTGGGGCATCTTTATTATATTGAATGCAAGTTTTGTTAGTGTTTATTCTGTGAGCATTCATGAAGAAAATTATCATTTTATTGCTTTGCCACCTTGAGTTATTCTAATAGCAGTGACTTATTAAGTTTGCATGCTTTCTCATGATGTTAACAACATTAACTGAGCATTTAAGATACGAAGTTCACAAAACTAGCAAGCAGCCTGTCAGCCATAGATTATAGCTTCAGTTCACCAGAACACTTAAAAAAATATATATGATTGAGCAAAGTCAAAGTGGATTCATGAAAGAACAAGCATCCTTGACTAATCTGCTGAAGTTTTCGGAAGATATGACAAGTGGAATGCTCGAGGGAAAACGAGTGACCATGTCTTATTTGTTTTTCAGAAATGTTTTAGATCAGGTTCCACACAGGAGGTTGGTCATATAGTTTGAGCACATAAAATTAAAAGAGGTGTATGAACAATGTTTGAGAACTTTTAGCGGGATTTACAGATCCTTCTCATATTGGAAGACTGTGAACCATTGGGATTTGTTCTTGAGCCCTAATTATTTATGACCTATATCAATAATTTGGCTATGGGGACAAAACGCAAATATTTCAAGGTTTACTGACAATAATTAATCAGATGAAATTGAGTACCGAGGTTGTAAAGAGGATTCAAGTGGATAAGCAGAATGAGTGGGCAAGAACATTGCACATGGAAAATAATGTTGAAACGTGAGGTCAGCCACTCGTGTGCATAGAACAGAAAAGCAGAGTGTTTTTCAGATGGTGAGGGATTGAGTAGTGTTGATGTTCAAAAGCAAATGGTATGATATCATTTATTACGAACGGTTGTAATTCCTGGCATGGTATCCTGGCAAGACAGAGTGTCCAACGCCGAGATTCTGTCTCGCGCTGGCCTTCCGAGTATGTAGACTCTACTCAGGCAGTGCAGGCTGCGGTGGCTTGGCCATGTCCACCGCATGGAGGATGGCCGTATTCCAAAAGACATCCTCTATGGAGAGCTAACCTCTCTGGGAGGAGAACCATCGTCCGCCCCTAGCTATGTTACAAGGATGTCTGCAAGAGAGATTTGAAGGCGCTCGACATCGATGTGAAGTCCTGGGAGAGCCTTGCAGCTGACCGTATGAGGTGGAGAGGTACCCTGAACCAACATCTCAAAACGGGGGAAGAGAAACTGATGAATGCAGCGGCAGACAAGCGGGCACGCAGAAAGGAGCGCAGCAACATCAACAAACCAGAGACCGCACACAAATGTGACCTTTGCGACAGAGACAGTCACTCCCGCATTGGTCTCTTCAGCCACAAGTGAGGTGTGGAGCAAGCAGCCAACTAGGATGCATCACCCATCACTACAGAACAAGACCTTCATCCTCAACGACTTCTTCACCACCCGTGGATTGGACTTCTTACTGCTCACAGAATCCTGGCTTAACCCTGGTGAGCTTGCTCCACTCGTGGAACTCTGTCCTGATGACTGTAACTTCTTCACCTCGCCTAGGCTCTCCGGACGCGGTGGGGGCTTAGCCACTGTGTTTAAGAAACATTTCAACTGCTGCCTCCTGAAAGCTGATCATTTCTCCAGTTTCGAGGTGCAACTAATTAAAGTAGGCCTAGCCTATCCCCTCTTAATTGTTCTTGTGTATCGCCCACCAAAAATGCATAAGGACTTCATCACCCAATTTGCTGATCTGATTTCTAGCATTTTGCCCAAATTTGACAGGATCATGATTCTTGGTGACTTTAACATTCATGTTTGCTGTCCCACTAAGCCTCTTGTGAGTGAATTTATGCACCTGGTTGAGTCCTTCAATCTGACTCTTCACACCACGGGACCCACTCACAAGTTAGGCCATACTCTCGACCTAGTGTTATCGTCCGGATTCCCAATCAACAACATTGAAACTACTGAAGCCTGTCTATCGGACCACAGCGCTATCATTTTTGACGCATCTCTGCCTTTATCTCCCGCAAAATCTCATCTCCCTGTTCGCTACTCCCGCGACATAAATTCATTGACTGCCAGTAAATTCTCCGAGGCTCTCACAGCTGCCCCCAACATCTGCACTATTGAGGCCTCTCCCCCCATCTCAGCACTGAAGATCTCGCCTCTTTATTTAATATCACTTGCTCTTCCATCCTGGATTCTATCGCTCCCCTTAAAATGAAAAAGCCTAAGCCCAAAGGTCGGCCGTGGCTCAATGACACCACCAAAGCCCTAAGAAGGGAGTGCAGAAAATCAGAAAGGAGGTGGAAATGTGACAAGCTTCAAATTTCCTTCGAAATTCTGAGAAACAATCTTCTCAAATACCAGGAAGCAGTAAAGTCTGCTAGAGCACAATACTTCTCCGACCTTATTTCCAAAAACTCTCATAACTCCAAGGTCCTATTTAGAACAATTACCTCTGTCATATGTCCCGCCCCCAGTACCAGCTTAGTTGGGTCCCCTGCTAAATGCGAAGAATTCGCTAAATTTTTCACCAACAAAGTTGAGAACATTAGAATGAACATTTCCCCTCCCACCCGTGACCTAGCTGTCTCACTAGTCTGTTCATCTAAATTGGACTGCTTCCAACCCATCACTCTATCCTCCCTTGCAAAGATTGTCTCCGCTATGAAACCTGCAACCTGCCCCCTTGATCCTACCCCCACTGCCCTTCTGAAGTATGTCATTGCAATAGCCGGTCCCAGCATCCTCTCTATTATCAACAGTTCTCTGGCCACTGGCACTGTTCCAACCAGTTTCAAGCACGCGGTGGTCCAGCCCCTACTGAAAAAACCTAACCTAGACCCCACCTTGCCTAGCAACTACAGACCCATTTCCAAACTGCCATTCCTGTCAAAAGTCCTTGAAAAGGCAATTCTAAACCAATTAGTGCCCTACCTGCACCAATACACCATCCTGGAAAGTTTCCAGTCAGGTTTCAGAGCCCACCACAGTACAGAGTCTGCCTTGTTGAAGGTACACAACGACCTGCTTCTCGCCATCGACACCGGCGACTGTGCAATCCTGCTCCTTCTCGACCTCAGCGTAGCGTTCGATACAGTGGACCACACCATCCTTATTGACCGTCTCCGGTACGCGGTTGGCATTGATGGCACTGCCCTGAGCTGGTTCGCTTCGTACCTCAAAGATAGGAGTTTCGCCATCAACATAGGCAGTTATTCCTCTGCTCCAGCTAGCCTCTCCTGCGGAGTTCCACAAGGTTCCATCCTAGGCCCCATTCTCTTCTCTCTATACATGCTCCCCCTTGGCCAAATCATTCAAAGGCACGGCATTTCTTTCCACTGCTATGCCGATGACACTCAGCTTTACCTCCCCCTGAAACCCAACAACCAGTCAAATTTAAACAGCCTCTTACACTGCCTTGAGGACATAAAATGTTGGATGGCACAGAACTTCCTCCAATTGAATGAGAGCAAGTCTGAGGTCATCCTATTCGGCCCCCCCGACTCCATCAAATCGATAACAGGCAGTCTTGAAAGTCTATCCTGCCTAATCAAACCGCATGTCAAAAACCTCGGCATGATATTTGACTCTGCATTAAAATTTGATAAGCAAGTCAACGCTGTGGTAAAAGCCAGCTTCTTCCAACTTCGCACCATAGCTAAAATCAAACCTTTCCTCCAATTCGACGACACAGAAAAAATCATTCACGCTTTCATTTCCTCCCGCCTAGACTACTGCAACTCCCTATACACTGGGATCAGCCAATCTTCCCTGTCCCGCCTGCAACTGGTCCAAAACGTCGCAGCGAGACTCCTGACGGGTACCCGTAAAAGGGACCACATCACCCCGATTCTGGCCTCTCTCCACTGGCTCCCTGTACGGTACAGAATCAACTTCAAGCTCCTCCTATTCACGTATAAAGCCCTAAATGGACATTCCCCCCCCACATCAAAAATCTAACCCCCCTCTCTAACTCCAGGTCCCTCAGGTCGGCCGACTTGGGGCTACTCACTATCCCGCGGTCTAGGCTTAAGCTCAGGGGTGACCGCGCTTTTGCGGTTGCAGCTCCTAGACTGTGGAACAGCATCCCTCTCCCCATCAGAACTGCCCCCTCCATCGACTCCTTTAAGTCCAGGCTCAAAACCTATTTCTACTCCCTAGCGTTTGAGGCTCATTGAGGAGGCGCTGTGAACTGTGCGTGCTACTGTATGTTTCATTTTTTACAGCACTTTGGTCAACGTGGGTTGTTTTTAAATGTGCTATACAAATAAAATTTACTTGACTTGACTTGACCCATGGTCAGCCATGACCGAGGGGGCCTAAGAGTAAGAAGATGATTCTAGAAGTAAGGAGGTCTTATCACAATGCTACAGGGTCTGGGTGAGAACACATCTGTTTTTCACCAAGGAGAAGAACATGGATGACAGTGCAAACCGTGTGGAGAATACTAATATGCTAGTTCAGTTTGAGATTAAGAAGGAGGCCGTGTTAAAATGCTCAATTGGGGTAAGGCCAACTTTGAGGGTATGAGGCAAGGCCTTGCTCAAGTTGATTGGAGCAGATTATTTGAGGGGCAAGAAAAATCAGCCAAGTGGGATGTTTCTAAAAGTGTGCTGGCAAACGCTCAGGATATGCAGATCCCTGTTTCAACCAATTTCAACCGCCACTTTTAAAATATCCAAAGACTTGGCCACTGCAGCTGTCTGTGGCAATGAATTCCATAGATTCACTGCCCTGTAAATAAATTCTTCCTTATCTTCATTCTAAAGGTACGTCCTTTTATTCTGAGGTGTGACCTCTGGTACTAGACTCTCCCACTACTGGAAACACCCTCTCCACATCCACTTACAGTTTGTAAGTTCTCCCCGTGACCGCGTGGGTTTTTTCTAAGATTCCAATTTCCTCCCACACTCCAAAGACATTCAGGTTAGTAAGTTAATTGGCTTGGTATAAATGTAAATTGTCACTAATGTGTGTAGGAGAGTGTTAATGTGCGGGGATCACTGGTCAGAGAGGACCCGGTGGGCCAAAGGGCCTGTTTCCGCGCCATATCTCTCATCTAAAAAAAGAAACATCACATGTAGCTATCACACATGCTAGCGCACAAATAAAAAACTACACATTACAGGAAAGGGTGTTATATTTATCGTTAATGATTCTAATATAATCTGCAAATTATATGGAATGCATAACAGATCATAAAAAGTTATTTCTAATTCTCATAAGGCCAGATTTAAGTAAATATAAAATGTGATGAATTGGCCTTAAGTATTTTCGCAACAATTCTATTAAGATTGCCAGTAAGATTTTGCAATCTAATGTAAGAGAATCTGCCAATATCACAAAAGGTAATCCCTATATTCAGAACCAGCTGAGGATGCAAGTTTGTTCCACGTGACTGTAAGGCTCCGTGAGTCAGTTTGGTTGCTATTCAGTTTCTGTTTATATCTAAACCATGCATAGATCATCTTCCTTCCTCTTGCATTTATCTGTGGTGTATTTATGACATTTCCCTATTTCTCCACCGGAACATAACTTTCTGTAACTATGCAACATGTACATGTGTCAGTATTTTTTAGCTGTTATGAAACAATGCAATTGCAAAAAGAACAGGCAGCATCTTTGGAGAAAATGTATAGTCTACATTTAGAGTCAGAACCCTTCTTCAGACCGATAGGCCCAAAACATCACCGATCCATGTTCGCCAGAGATGCTGCCTGACCCACTGAGTTATTTCAAAACTTGGTGTTTCACACAAGATTCTGCCAATTGCTGTTCTCACCTCAGTTTTAAATGGCCTCCCCTTTAATCTTAGACTGTGTCCCCTGGTTCTGGACTCCCCCAACATTGGAAACATTTTTCGTGCATCTAGCTTGTCTAGCCCTTTTATAATTTTATACGTCTCTATAAGATCCCCTGTCATCCTTCTAAACTCCAGTGAATACAAGCCCAAATCAGCCATGATTGAATGGCAGACTAGACTTGATGAGCCGAATTGCCCGATTCTACTCCTATTCCTTATGACCTTATGACCTTATGACCTTATGATCAGGGAGAACCTCTGGAGAAAATTGACAGGTGGCCTTTCAGGTCGGGACACTTCTTCAGACTGATTTATGAGAAACAAAGACAGATCCCGACCCAAAACATCACCTATGCACATTCTCCTGAGATGCTGCCTGACCTGCTGAGTTACTTTGTGTAAATCAAAGTTACTCCCAAATAGGGAACGCTGATTGAAATAGACTAAAATGGAAGAGCTCCACTGAATCACTTCCAGTCATGTGGAACAATCTTAGCATGAACACTTGATTGAACAGCGCCTGCTTTCAATGTGAAAACTATAATAAAAATAAATGATTTAACCTGGAGTAGATTGTGCGACTTATCATTTCCAGGTGAATTGGCATCCCATGAGAAATTCGATAAGGGATTTCCGTATACAAAACAACATGTAAATGTGTTTGCTGTTTTTCCTTTGTTGGAATCAATGACATCACCGTTCAGGCAAGTCTTTTTCCATCCTTGTCAAGGTAAATAGTTTCAGTTGGTCTAATAGCGTATAATGTGCCTTTGCTACTGATTTAAAGGGACCATCTGGACTCATCCAACAATATACAACATAGAACAGTACTCCTGGAAGTGATTTTCTCTTTCCGCTGACTGGTTAACACGCAACAAAAGATCTTCACTGTACCTCGGTACATGTGACGGTAAACTAAACTGAGACAATATAGTCATGGTTGACCATTCAGTGAGGGTTAGGAACTCTGCGTAGGAAACAAAGAATAGTCTTCAATGAAAAGGCTACTCCGAGAGAATTTTCATCTGGTGTTGTGGGTTCTTCTGAAGTGGTCTCCAGAGTTGAGAATCACTGACACTCATTCATTCACTAAAACCTGGAGCATCAAGTTAACCCAATCTTTTTTGCAGTCAGTATTTAACTGTATAAGCATGGCATAAGAAATAACAGTGTGGCCCAAAGCAGAAACAATCTACCAGCCAATCTAGAATTTCCCCAAAAGTTAATAGATATATACCTCATCCTACTGGGATCTCTCCAGTGAACAACATTTTTGCAAGTTTTTGCAACATTGAGCTGCTGACATTCTAATGGTAGACTATGCCCTCATAATTCAACTGCTCTCAATGTCAAGTTGACTTGCAATTTCTGCATCACAATAATTTCCAAAAGGCCACAGTTTCTCTGCTGTGACTTCAAATTCACCACTTGCTATTGCATCAGAGGGTTGGTCCAGGCACTGTAATAATGAAGAATTGGTTTAATCTAGTATGATTTCAGTGAACAGCAGGTGGTATTTCTGGCAGTCGATGCAGAGTTTCCACAAAGCATGCAGTGATTTCCTCCGTAGGAGAACTACCAACAGCCTGGAGGTCAGTGGGTATCCTGGTGTCATTGCTCACTCCTATGGGCTCTCCAAACAGATCAGCTGAATGGGGATGCAGTGAAGGCAAAACAAGTATTAATCCTTAACCTAAGCCCAACCATAAATGCGCACTGGGACATGAATGTAAAATCCCACCAGTCTTCTGGGAATTGATGACATTTATTTCCCAGCATTGGTCTGGGGGCACCTTGCTGTACATGCACTGGAGATGCAGAAACTTCATCATCGAGCGCTACAAGCTCCACAAATTACCAAACTACAGAAAACCGCTGGTGTGAGTGCAGCAACGGGACCAGGAACCTAAAGATAATGAGATGGAGACTGAGAAATAGCATGAGCAAGAAGAGCAGAAGGAAACAAAGACCACCAGAGGAATCTCATGTTGATAAGTTCATGTGAGAGGAGCAGAATTAGGCCATTCGGCCCATCAACTCTACTCCGCCATTCAATCATAGCTGATCTATCTTTCCCTCTCAACCCCATTCTCCTGTCTTCTCCCCATAACCCCTGGCACTTGTACTAATTAAGAATCTATCTTTCTCTGCCTTAAAAATATCCATTGACTTGGCCTCCACAGCCTTCTCCTCCTCTTCTCCCAGCAGTGACCACACATGATATGAGGGATTCCCTAATAGCCAATTTTCTAAAGCAGCATGTGGATCTGTACAGCAAAGCAAACCATGCGACCTGTACAACACGCCAATGTTTAGTAACAACATGGTGCACAAATAATCACTCAAGAGAGCCAGATGACACTTATCAATTTCCCACATGCTGCTTTCTCATGTTTGCATGCATTGATTAAAATACATCAATAAATTAATTACTGTCCAATTATTGAAATGGCTCACTGCAACTATTTTCAGTTATGTGCAGTTCACACTGACAGGTTTGCGTAGATATGGAATTTATGTTTGTCTCACTTTATTGAATGGAGAATCTCCCATCTGTAAAAGATAACTATAGGCATCTCTTTTACCATCCAGATTGTTCGAATAGTAGTTTTCTGGCCAACTCTTCTGACCTTTGCTAGTGAAGAGGACCATCTTACTTGCCTCTAACTTCTACATCAGTACTTTGAGAGGGAAAGATAGATCAGCTGTGATTGAATGGCGGAGTAGACTTGATGGGCCGAATGGCCTAATTCTGCTCTAATCACATGAACTTATCAACTTATGAGATTCCACTGGTAATTTTTGTTTCCTTCTGCTCTTCTTGCATAATATAAACCTAAGAGTTCTCCTCACCCTTAAGGCCTCCTTTTCCTCCACAGCAGACTTGTGGGTGTTGCTGCTACTTGGCTACCATGGGAAATGTGCCTTGAAGGGCTGACACCCTTTTGTGATTGCTTCTTAGTAAGATATTGGCAACTGGATTAGATTGAATGTAGTTGCATCCTGCACGTTTCTGGATGTACACCATTCAAATTATGTTTGCTTCAGGGAAATAAAATGGGCGTTGGCCCTAAATGCAACAATGTTCCAGCACACCAATTAAGGACAAAATCCAATGTAGCTATTCCCTTTGTGAAGCAGCTTACACCTCTTTTCAAAGTTTACCTCAGTTTTGTGCTGAATGTGGATTTTAAACCAGGTTCCCTAGATTCAAGTTCATTTTATTCAACAACATCAAGAGAATAATGGGTCCAAAACGAATCCTGGAGAACATCACAAATTATATCTTCCCAGGTCATAAACATCCATTTCTATTACATTCTGCTTCTTTTTCCTCCACTTTAAATAATATTCTACTCACGTGGCTGCTTCTTTTTAAATGATACATTGTAATTTTCACAGAACTACTTCTTTGAGAGAGTAGCTTTTCACATAATCTTTTTGAGGTGAAATTAAAACCTAATGTATTCTTGTTATCGAGTTCTGTTATGGTGGAAAGGAGGGAATGATTGTGCTGGTTGACATATTTCGTATAGCTTCAGTATTGAACATCATCTAATATTGTTTGTGCTATTTTCTGCTTTCACTCAGCCTGCAAGACAATTGGTTGGAAGTGTGCTATGGTAATTGAGGATGGAGAAGTTAAGGTCTTGGGTGAATCTGTTGCAAAAACATAAAGCAGAATTGAAATCATTATCAAATCATAATCTTAGAGGAATTTTTTAATTAACTCAATATTGTTTGTTTCACAGCTAATAATTCAACGGGTTATTGCTGGTACTGGAAAGAATGTATTCAGTGCTGGTGAAGACATTAACATATGTTCTTTGTCAACATACAGATGTAGTGTGCAGGGTCGCTGTGGGATTTTGTGTGGGAGCACAGAGGAAATAAATAGTGATTACGTGTGTAGTTGTGGCAGTGAAGCAAGTGGAAACTGCACCAATGCTATAAAGGAACAAGGAGACTGAAGGAACCATTAATATCAGGCTTAACAGACCAGGAACACAGCAAATTTATGTCTCCACCTCACGACCCTTTCCCCACATGCAAGTTAAGTCATCCACCTTTGCGAATTTTGCTTTCATAACAAAACAGCACCAAAAGTAGAATCAGGTTTTATTTTATCCATTCTCCATGAATATTTGTACTTTTGTATTTGGAGTTCTGGGAAATTAAATCTCATGTTTAGATTAAAGTATATTTTCAATGTGTTAGTTATTATTTCATTTTTTCTTTATTATTTTTTTCTCTGTACTTTGTAATCAACAACACCAAGGTATTAAACTTCTTAATCTTCGATTTAATTGATCTTTTGCTTTGATTTTATAATCTGAGAATCCAAATGATTATATTGAAATCACTACCTTGTAATATAAATGGGACTTCAAACCACTTATTAATAACTTCCCCAGAAACTGACAGCAACAAAAAAGGAAACCAAATTCCAATTGAATACGAGAGGATTAGATTGAAACATAATGCTATTGGTCAAATTCTATTAGGTGTTCTGTGATCGGTTTTGGTCACTGAACATGTGGAAAGACATATAAAGTCAGGGAGTGGTGTTTTATGTAGTTGCTTTAATGACATTAGGATTAAAGTGTCAAAATGCAAGGACAGTTTGCCGAAATATGAGCTAAAAATACCTCAGGAGTGATCTTATAAAAATACTTTAGTATGAGTTTCTGTTGAGCAGTTACTTATAATGTTTCTTCAAGTGAAGAGAAATCCAGACCACAAGGACTTTCTTTACACATTTATTTGTTCACTGAGCTAGATTTTCACTGCCCAGCATCACTTACTTCTCTTTAAATTGCTGGCAGTTAAGAGACACATAGTTGTGGTTGAATAATTACATTTAGCTTGGGCTGAGTATGGACAGCAAATAACATTCCCCAAAGGAGGTAGACACAAAATGCTGGAGCAACTCAGCAGGCCAGGCAGCGTCTCGGGAGAGAAGGGGTGGGTGACGTTTCAGGTCGAGACCGTTCTTCAGACTGACCCTTCTTCCTCACCAGCCTGCTCCAGCATTTTGTGCCTACCTTCAATCTAAACTAGCATCTGCAGGGTTTTTTTCCTACACATTCCCCAAAGGGGATTGGTTAAATGGTTTCATGGTCACCATTAATAATATCAGCACTTCAGTCCAGATTTATATATTTAATTAACTCATTTAAATGCTTTTGTTGCAATAGTGGGTTTTGGTCACATGTCTAGAGAAGAGCAAAAGAAACAGGAGCATGAGTAGATTGATCAGTTCCTTGAATTTCTAGTTCGGCATTCAATAAAATTGTGGTTTATCTATTCAAGATTAATTTAGTAGCCTACAAAACCTTTCTTTATATTTGAATCCTGACTGTCTTGGAAGGATCCTTGTGAACTTTTTTTTCTCAAATGAAAGTGCATCAAAAATAGAGTTAAAAACTGTCCAAAAAAAGTTTAAAAGTCGCTACAAAACCTTCCTAATTTTTTACTCTACACC
>NW_027602853.1:0-26543 GCF_053455715.1 Rhinoraja longicauda | reverse complement strand
AGGTTGCCCAGTTTCTAGGCCGAGACCTGGACCAAGTCCAACTTGAGCAGGTTGTCCACAACTCCACCTTCCAGGTGATGAAGGATAACCCAATGGCCAACTACACTACGCTGCCCCACAGCGTCTTCGACCAGAGCGTCTCCAGGTTCATGCGTAAAGGTAGGCCCGGCATTGTAGGCCTGGATAGTGTAGGCCCAGACACTGTAGGCCCGGACAGTGTAGCCCAGAAACACTGTAACCCGGACACTGTAGGCCCAGAAACACTGTAGGCCCAGACACTGTAGGCCCGGAAACACTGTAGGCCCGGACACTGTAGGCCCGGAAACACTGTAGGCCCGGACACTGTAGGCCCGGAAACACTAGGCCCGGACACTGTAGGCCCGGACACTGTAGGCCCGGAAACACTGTAGGCCCAGACACTGCAGGCCCAGACAGTGTAGGCCCGGAAACACTGTAGGCCCAGGGACACTATAGGCCCGGACACTGTAGGCCCGGACACTGTAGGCTCGGACACTGTAGGCCCGGACACTGTAGGCCCAGAAACACTGTAGTCCCAGAAACACTGTAGGCCCAGACACTGTAGGCCCGGACAATGTAGGCCCAGAGACACTGTAGGCCCAGACAATGTAGGTCCAGAAACACTGTAGGCCCAGAAACACTGTAGGCCCAGAAACACTGTAGGCCCGGAAACACTGTAGGCCCGGAAACACTGTAGGCCCGGAAACACTGTAGGCCCGGAAACACTGTAGGCCCCAGGACACTGTAGGCCCAGGGACACTGTAGGCCCAGGGGACACTGTAGGCCCAGGGACACTGTCGGCCCAGGGACACTGTCGGCCCAGGGACACTGTAGGCCCAGGGACACTGTAGGCCCAGGGACACTGTAGGCCCGGACACTGTAGGCCCGGACAATGTAGGCCCAGAGACACTGTAGGCCGAGAGACACTGTAGGCCCAGACAATGTAGGTCCAGAAACACTGTAGGCCCAGAAACACTGTAGGCCCAGAAACACTGTAGGCCCGGAAACACTGTAGGCCCGGAAACACTGTAGGCCCGGAAACACTGTAGGCCCCAGGACACTGTAGGCCCAGGGACACTGTAGGCCCAGGGACACTGTAGGCCCAGGGACACTGTAGGCCCAGGGACACTGTAGGCCCAGGGACACTGTCGGCCCAGGGACACTGTAGGCCCAGGGACACTGTAGGCCCAGGGACACTGTAGGCCCAGGGAC
This sequence comes from Rhinoraja longicauda, assembly GCF_053455715.1. NCBI lineage: Eukaryota > Metazoa > Chordata > Chondrichthyes > Rajiformes > Arhynchobatidae > Rhinoraja > Rhinoraja longicauda. The sequence continues at coordinate 25,313 of NW_027602853.1, read as the reverse complement.
ACTGTAGGCCCAGGGACACTGTAGGCCCAGGGACACTGTAGGCCCAGAAACACTGTAGGCCCAGAAACACTGTAGGCCCAGAAACACTGTAGGCCCAGAAACACTGTAGGCCCAGAAACACTGTAGGCCCAGAAACACTGTAGGCCCAGAAACACTGTAGGCCCAGAAACACTGTAGGCCCAGAAACACTGTAGGCCCAGAAACACTGTAGGCCCGGACAATGTAGGCCCGGTATTGTAGGCCCGGACACTGTAGGCCCAGGAACACTGTAGGCCCAGGAACACTGTAGGCCCAGGAACACTGTAGGCCCAGGAACACTGTAGGCCCAGGAACACTGTAGGCCCAGGAACACTGTAGGCCCAGGAACACTGTAGGCCCAGGAACACTGTAGGCCCAGGAACACTGTAGGCCCAGGAACACTGTAGGCCCAGGAACACTGTAGGCCCAGGAACACTGTAGGCCCAGGAACACTGTAGGCCCAGGAACACTGTAGGCCCAGGAACACTGTAGGCCCAGGAACACTGTAGGCCCAGGAACACTGTAGGCCCAGGAACACTGTAGGCCCAGGAACACTGTAGGCCCAGGAACACTGTAGGCCCAGGAACACTGTAGGCCCAGGAACACTGTAGGCCCAGGAACACTGTAGGCCCAGGAACACTGTAGGCCCAGGAACACTGTAGGCCCAGGAACACTGTAGGCCCAGGAACACTGTAGGCCCAGGAACACTGTAGGCCCAGGAACACTGTAGGCCCAGGAACACTGTAGGCCCAGGAACACTGTAGGCCCAGGAACACTGTAGGCCCAGGAACACTGTAGGCCCAGGAACACTGTAGGCCCAGGAACACTGTAGGCCCAGGAACACTGTAGGCCCAGGAACACTGTAGGCCCAGGAACACTGTAGGCCCAGGAACACTGTAGGCCCAGGAACACTGTAGGCCCAGGAACACTGTAGGCCCAGGAACACTGTAGGCCCGGACATGGTAGGCCCAGAAACAGTGTAGGCCCAGAAACACTGTAGGCCCAGAAACACTGTAGGCCCAGAAACACTGCAGGCCCAGAGACTCTGTAGGGCCAGAAACACTGTAGGCCCAGAAAAACTGTAGGCCCGGAAAAACTGTAGGCCCAGAAACACTGTAGGCCCGGAAACACTGTAGGCCCGGAAACACTGTAGGCCCAGAAACACTGAAGGCCCAGACTCTGTAGGGCCGGACACTGTACGCCCAGAAACACTGTAGGCCCTGACACTGTAGGCCCGGAAACACTGTAGGCCCGGAAACACTGTAGGCCCGGAAACACTGTAGGCCCGGAAACACTGTAGGCCCGGAAACACTGTAGGCCCGGAAACACTGTAGGCCCGGAAACACTGTAGGCCCGGAAACACTGTAGGCCCGGAAACACTGTAGGCCCGGAAACACTGTAGGCCCGGAAACACTGTAGGCCCGGAAACACTGTAGGCCCAGAAACACTGAACGCCGAGACGCTGTTGGCCCAGAAACGCTGTAGGCCCAGAAACTCTGTAGGCCCGGAAACACTGTAGGCCCGGAAACACTGTAGGCCCGGAAACACTGCAGGCCCGGAAACACTGCAGGCCCATAAACACTGTTGGCCCGGACACGGCAGGCTCAGACAGTGTAGGCCCAGAAACAGTGTAGGCCCAGAAACAGTGTAGGCCCAGAAACAGTGTAGTCCCAGAAACAGTGTAGGCCCAGAAACACTGTAGGCCAGGAAACACTGTAGGCCCGGAAACACTGTAGGCCCGGAAACACTGTAGGCCCAGAAACACTGTAGGCCCAGAAACACTGTAGGCCCGGACACTGTAGGCCCGGAGACAGTGTAGGCCCGGAGACACTGTAGGCCCGGAGACACTGTAGGCCCGGAGACACTGTAGGCCCGGAGACACTGTAGGCCCGGAGACACTGTAGGCCCGGAGACACTGTAGGCCCGGAGACACTGTAGGCCCGGAGACACTGTAGGCCCGGAGACACTGTAGGCCCGGGGACACTGTAGGCCCAGAAACACTGTAGGCCCAGAAACACTGTAGGCCCAGACACACTGTAGGCCCAGAAACACTGTAGGCCCAGACAGTGTAGGCCCAGAAACACTGTAGGCCCAGAAACACTGTAGGCCCAGAAACACTGTAGGCCCGGACACTGTAGGCCCAGAAACACTGTAGGCCCAGAAACACTGTAGGCCCAGAAACACTGTAGGCCCAGAAACACTGTAGGCCCAGAAACACTCTAGGCCCAGAAACACTCTAGGCCCAGAAACACTATAGGCCCAGAAACACTGTAGGCCCTGAAACACTGTAGGCCCTGAAACATTGTAGGCCCGGACATTATAGGCCCAGACGCTGTAGGCCCAGAAACACTGTAGGCCCAGAAACACTGTAGGCCCAGAAACACTATAGGCCCAGAAACTATAGGACCAGAAACACTGTAGGCCCGGACACACTGTAGGCCCAGAAACACTGTAGGCCCAGAAACACTGTAGGCCCAGAAACACTGTAGGCCCAGAAACACTTTAGGCCCAGAAACACTGTAGGCCCAGAAACATTGTAGGCCCGGACACTGTAGGCCCAGAAACACTGTAGGCCCAGAAACACTGTAGGCCCAGAAACACTGTAGGCCCAGAAACACTGTAGGCCCAGAAACACTGTAGGCCCAGAAACACTGTAGGCCCAGAAACACTGTAGGCCCAGAAACACTGTAGGCCCAGAAACACTGTAGGCCCAGAAACACTGTAGGCCCAGAAACACTGTAGGCCCAGAAACACTGTCGGCCCAGAAACACTGTCGGCCCAGAAACACTGTCGGCCCAGACTGTCGGGCCGGACACTGTAGGCCCAGAAACACTGTAGGCCCAGAAACACTGTAGGCCCAGAAACACTGTAGGCCCAGAAACACTGTAGGCCCAGAAACACTAAAGGTCCAGAAACACTGTAGGCCCGGAAACACTGTAGGCCCGGAAACAATGTAGGCCCGGAAACACTGTAGGCCCAGAAACACTGTAGGCCCAGAAACACTGTAGGCCCAGGGACACTGTAGGCCCAGGGACACTGTAGGCCCAGGGACACGGTAGGCCCAGACATTGTAGGCCCAGACATTGTAGGCCCAGAAACACTGTAGGCCCAGAAACACTGTAGGCCCAGAAACACTGTAGGCCCGGACACTGTAGGCCCAGAAACACTGTAGGCCCAGACACACTGTAGGCCCAGACACACTGTAGGCCCAGACACACTGTAGGCCCAGACACACTGTAGGCCCAGAAACACTGTAGGCCCAGGGACACTGTAGGCCCGGAAACACTGTAGGCCCGGAAACACTGGAGGCCCGGAAACACTGGAGGCCCGGAAACACTGGAGGCCCGGAAACACTGTAGGCCCGGAAACACTGTAGGCCCCGAAACACTGTAGGCCACGAAACACTGTAGGCCCAGAAACATTGTAGGCCCAGAAACACTGTAGGCCCAGAAACACTGTAGGCCCAGAAATACTGTAGGCCCAGAAACACTGTAGGCCCGGACACACTGTAGGCCCGGACACACTGTAGGCCCGGACACACTGTAGGCCCGGACACACTGTAGGCCCGGACACACTGTAGGCCCGGACACACTGTAGGCCCGGACACACTGTAGGCCCGGAAACACTGTAGGCCCTGAAACACTGTAGGCCCAGAAACACTGTAGGCCCAGAAACACTGTAGGCCCAGAAACACTGTAGGCCCAGAAACACTGTAGGCCCAGAAACACTGTAGGCCCAGAAACACTGTAGGCCCAGAAACACTGTAGGCCCAGAAACACTGTAGGCCCAGGGACACTGTAGGCCCAGAAACACTGTAGGCCCAGAAACACTGTCGGCCCGGACACTGTAGGTCCGGACACTGTAGGCCCGGACACTGTCGGTCCGGACACTGTGGGCCCAGAAGCACTGTAGGCCCAGAAACACTGTAGGCCCAGAAACACTGTAGGCCCGGACACTGTAGGCCCAGAAACACTGTAGGCCCAGAAACACTGTAGGCCCAGACACTGTTGGCCCAGAAACACTGTTGGCCCAGAAACACTGTAGGCCCGGAAACACTGTAGGCCCGGAAACACTGTAGGCCCAGAAACACTGTAGGCCCAGAAACACTGTAGGCCCAGAAACACTGTAGGCCCTGAAACACTGTAGGCCCAGAAACACTGTAGGCCCAGAAACACTGTAGGCCCAGAAACACTGTAGGCCCAGAAACACTGTAGGCCCAGAAACACTGTAGGCCCGGACATTGTAGGCCCGGACACCGTAGGCCCAGAAACACTGTAGGCCCAGAAACACCATAGGCCCAGAAACACTGTAGGCCCAGAAACACTGTAGGCCCAGAAACACTGTAGGCCCAGACAGTGTAGGCCCAGAAACACTGTACGCCCGGAAACACTGTAGGCCCAGAAACACTGTCGGCCCGGACACTGTAGGTCCGGACACTGTAGGCCCGGACACTGTCGGTCCGGACACTGTGGGCCCAGAAACACTGTAGGCCCAGAAACACTGTAGGCCCAGAAACACTGTAGGCCCGGACACTGTAGGCCCAGAAACACTGTAGGCCCAGAAACACTGTAGGCCCAGACACTGTTGGCCCAGAAACACTGTTGGCCCAGAAACACTGTGGGCCCAGAAACACTGTAGGCCCGGAAACACTGTAGGCCCGGAAACACTGTAGGCCCGGAAACACTGTAGGCCCAGAAACACTGTAGGCCCAGAAACACTGTAGGCCCTGAAACACTGTAGGCCCTGAAACACTGTAGGCCCAGAAACACTGTAGGCCCAGAAACACTGTAGGCCCAGAAACACTGTAGGCCCAGAAACACTGTAGGCCCGGACATTGTAGGCCCGGACATTGTAGGCCCGGACATTGTAGGCCCGGACACCATAGGCCCAGAAACACTGTAGGCCCAGAAACACCATAGGCCCAGAAACACTGTAGGCCCAGAAACACTGTAGGCCCAGAAACACTGTAGGCCCAGACAGTGTAGGCCCAGAAACACTGTACGCCCGGAAACACTGTAGGCCCAGAAACACTGTAGGCCCAGAAACACTGTAGGCCCAGAAACACTGTAGGCCCGGACACACTGTAGGCCCGGAAACACTGTAGGCCCGGAAACACTGTAGGCCCGGAAACACTGTAGGCCCGGAAACACTGTAGGCCCCGAAACACTGTAGGCCCAGAAACACTGTAGGCCCAGAAACACTGTAGGCCCAGAAACACTGTAGGCCCAGAAACACTGTAGGCCCAGAAACACTGTAGGCCCAGAAACACTGTAGGCCCGGACACTGTAGGCCCAGACGCTGTAGGCCCAGAGACACTGTAGGCCCAGAAACACTGTAGGCCCGGACACACTGTAGGCCCGGACACACTGTAGGCCCAGAAACACTGTAGGCCCAGAAACACTGTGGGCCCAGAAACACTGTAGGCCCGGACACTGTAGGCCCAGAAACACTGTAGGCCCGGAAACACTGTGGGCCCAGACACTGTAGGCCCAGAAACACTGTAGGCCCAGAAACACTGTAGGCTCAGAAACACTGTAGGCCCAGAAACACTGTCGGCCCGGACACTGTAGGTCCGGACACTGTAGGCCCGCACACTGTCGGTCCGGACACTGTGGGCCCAGAAACACTGTAGGCCCAGAAACACTGTAGGCCCAGAAACACTGTAGGCCCGGACACTGTAGGCCCAGAAACACTGTAGGCCCAGAAACACTGTAGGCCCAGAAACACTGTAGGCCCAGACACTGTTGGCCCAGAAACACTGTTGGCCCAGAAACACTGTAGGCCCAGAAACACTGTTGGCCCGGAAACACTGTAGGCCCAGAAACACTGTAGGCCCAGAAACACTGTAGGCCCAGAAACACTGTAGGCCCTGAAACACTGTAGGCCCAGAAACACTGTAGGCCCAGAAACACTGTAGGCCCAGAAACACTGTAGGCCCGGACATTGTAGGCCCGGACATTGTAGGCCCGGACATTGTAGGCCCGGACATTGTAGGCCCGGACATTGTAGGCCCGGACACCATAGGCCCAGAAACACTGTAGGCCCAGAAACACCATAGGCCCAGAAACACTGTAGGCCCAGAAACACTGTAGGCCCAGAAACACTGTAGGCCCAGAAACACTGTAGGCCCAGAAACACTGTAGGCCCAGAAACACTGTAGGCCCAGAAACACTGTAGGCCCAGACAGTGTAGGCCCAGAAACACTGTACGCCCGGAAACACTGTAGGCCCAGAAACACTGTAGGCCCAGAAACACTGTAGGCCCAGAAACACTGTAGGCCCGGACACACTGTAGGCCCGGAAACACTGTAGGCCCGGAAACACTGTAGGCCCGGAAACACTGTAGGCCCGGAAACACTGTAGGCCCGGAAACACTGTAGGCCCAGAAACACTGAACGCCGAGACGCTGTTGGCCCAGAAACGCTGTAGGCCCAGAAACTCTGTAGGCCCGGAAACACTGTAGGCCCGGAAACACTGTAGGCCCGGAAACACTGCAGGCCCGGAAACACTGCAGGCCCATAAACACTGTTGGCCCGGACACGGCAGGCTCAGACAGTGTAGGCCCAGAAACAGTGTAGGCCCAGAAACAGTGTAGGCCCAGAAACAGTGTAGTCCCAGAAACAGTGTAGGCCCAGAAACACTGTAGGCCAGGAAACACTGTAGGCCCGGAAACACTGTAGGCCCAGAAACACTGTAGGCCCAGAAACACTGTAGGCCCGGACACTGTAGGCCCGGAGACAGTGTAGGCCCGGAGACACTGTAGGCCCGGAGACACTGTAGGCCCGGAGACACTGTAGGCCCGGAGACACTGTAGGCCCGGAGACACTGTAGGCCCGGAGACACTGTAGGCCCGGAGACACTGTAGGCCCGGAGACACTGTAGGCCCGGAGACACTGTAGGCCCGGGGACACTGTAGGCCCAGAAACACTGTAGGCCCAGAAACACTGTAGGCCCAGACACACTGTAGGCCCAGAAACACTGTAGGCCCAGACAGTGTAGGCCCAGAAACACTGTAGGCCCAGAAACACTGTAGGCCCAGAAACACTGTAGGCCCGGACACTGTAGGCCCAGAAACACTGTAGGCCCAGAAACACTGTAGGCCCAGAAACACTGTAGGCCCAGAAACACTGTAGGCCCAGAAACACGCTAGGCCCAGAAACACTCTAGGCCCAGAAACACTATAGGCCCAGAAACACTGTAGGCCCTGAAACACTGTAGGCCCTGAAACATTGTAGGCCCAGACGCTGTAGGCCCAGAAACACTGTAGGCCCAGAAACACTGTAGGCCCAGAAACACTGTAGGCCCAGAAACACTATAGGCCCAGAAACTATAGGACCAGAAACACTGTAGGCCCGGACACACTGTAGGCCCAGAAACACTGTAGGCCCAGAAACACTGTAGGCCCAGAAACACTGTAGGCCCAGAAACACTTTAGGCCCAGAAACACTGTAGGCCCAGAAACATTGTAGGCCCGGACACTGTAGGCCCAGAAACACTGTAGGCCCAGAAACACTGTAGGCCCAGAAACACTGTAGGCCCAGAAACACTGTAGGCCCAGAAACACTGTAGGCCCAGAAACACTGTAGGCCCAGAAACACTGTAGGCCCAGAAACACTGTAGGCCCAGAAACACTGTCGGCCCAGAAACACTGTCGGCCCAGAAACACTGTCGGCCCAGACTGTCGGGCCGGACACTGTAGGCCCAGAAACACTGTAGGCCCAGAAACACTGTAGGCCCAGAAACACTGTAGGCCCAGAAACACTGTAGGCCCAGAAACACTAAAGGTCCAGAAACACTGTAGGCCCGGAAACACTGTAGGCCCGGAAACAATGTAGGCCCGGAAACACTGTAGGCCCGGAAACACTGTAGGCCCAGAAACACTGTAGGCCCAGGGACACTGTAGGCCCAGGGACACTGTAGGCCCAGGGACACGGTAGGCCCAGACATTGTAGGCCCAGACATTGTAGGCCCAGAAACACTGTAGGCCCAGAAACACTGTAGGCCCAGAAACACTGTAGGCCCGGACACTGTAGGCCCAGAAACACTGTAGGCCCAGACACACTGTAGGCCCAGACACACTGTAGGCCCAGACACACTGTAGGCCCAGAAACACTGTAGGCCCAGGGACACTGTAGGCCCGGAAACACTGTAGGCCCGGAAACACTGGAGGCCCGGAAACACTGGAGGCCCGGAAACACTGTCGGCCCGGAAACACTGTAGGCCCGGAAACACTGTAGGCCCCGAAACACTGTAGGCCACGAAACACTGTAGGCCCAGAAACATTGTAGGCCCAGAAACACTGTAGGCCCAGAAACACTGTAGGCCCAGAAATACTGTAGGCCCAGAAACACTGTAGGCCCAGAAACACTGTAGGCCCGGACACACTGTAGGCCCGGACACACTGTAGGCCCGGACACACTGTAGGCCCGGACACACTGTAGGCCCGGACACACTGTAGGCCCGGACACACTGTAGGCCCGGACACACTGTAGGCCCGGACACACTGTAGGCCCGGAAACACTGTAGGCCCTGAAACACTGTAGGCCCAGAAACACTGTAGGCCCAGAAACACTGTAGGCCCAGAAACACTGTAGGCCCAGAAACACTGTAGGCCCAGAAACACTGTAGGCCCAGAAACACTGTAGGCCCAGAAACACTGTAGGCCCAGAAACACTGTAGGCCCAGGGACACTGTAGGCCCAGAAACACTGTAGGCCCAGAAACACTGTCGGCCCGGACACTGTAGGTCCGGACACTGTAGGCCCGGACACTGTCGGTCCGGACACTGTGGGCCCAGAAGCACTGTAGGCCCAGAAACACTGTAGGCCCAGAAACACTGTAGGCCCGGACACTGTAGGCCCAGAAACACTGTAGGCCCAGAAACACTGTAGGCCCAGACACTGTTGGCCCAGAAACACTGTTGGCCCAGAAACACTGTAGGCCCAGAAACACTGTAGGCCCGGAAACACTGTAGGCCCAGAAACACTGTAGGCCCAGAAACACTGTAGGCCCAGAAACACTGTAGGCCCTGAAACACTGTAGGCCCAGAAACACTGTAGGCCCAGAAACACTGTAGGCCCAGAAACACTGTAGGCCCAGAAACACTGTAGGCCCAGAAACACTGTAGGCCCAGAAACACTGTAGGCCCGGACATTGTAGGCCCGGACATTGTAGGCCCGGACACCGTAGGCCCAGAAACACTGTAGGCCCAGAAACACCATAGGCCCAGAAACACTGTAGGCCCAGAAACACTGTAGGCCCAGAAACACTGTAGGCCCAGACAGTGTAGGCCCAGAAACACTGTACGCCCGGAAACACTGTAGGCCCAGAAACACTGTCGGCCCGGACACTGTAGGTCCGGACACTGTAGGCCCGGACACTGTCGGTCCGGACACTGTGGGCCCAGAAACACTGTAGGCCCAGAAACACTGTAGGCCCAGAAACACTGTAGGCCCAGACACTGTTGGCCCAGAAACACTGTTGGCCCAGAAACACTGTGGGCCCAGAAACACTGTAGGCCCGGAAACACTGTAGGCCCGGAAACACTGTAGGCCCGGAAACACTGTAGGCCCGGAAACACTGTAGGCCCAGAAACACTGTAGGCCCTGAAACACTGTAGGCCCTGAAACACTGTAGGCCCTGAAACACTGTAGGCCCAGAAACACTGTAGGCCCAGAAACACTGTAGGCCCAGAAACACTGTAGGCCCAGAAACACTGTAGGCCCGGACATTGTAGGCCCGGACATTGTAGGCCCGGACATTGTAGGCCCGGACACCATAGGCCCAGAAACACTGTAGGCCCAGAAACACCATAGGCCCAGAAACACTGTAGGCCCAGAAACACTGTAGGCCCAGAAACACTGTAGGCCCAGACAGTGTAGGCCCAGAAACACTGTACGCCCGGAAACACTGTAGGCCCAGAAACACTGTAGGCCCAGAAACACTGTAGGCCCAGAAACACTGTAGGCCCGGACACACTGTAGGCCCGGAAACACTGTAGGCCCGGAAACACTGTAGGCCCGGAAACACTGTAGGCCCGGAAACACTGTAGGCCCCGAAACACTGTAGGCCCAGAAACACTGTAGGCCCAGAAACACTGTAGGCCCAGAAACACTGTAGGCCCAGAAACACTGTAGGCCCAGAAACACTGTAGGCCCAGAAACACTGTAGGCCCGGACACTGTAGGCCCAGACGCTGTAGGCCCAGAGACACTGTAGGCCCAGAAACACTGTAGGCCCGGACACACTGTAGGCCCGGACACACTGTAGGCCCAGAAACACTGTAGGCCCAGAAACACTGTGGGCCCAGAAACACTGTAGGCCCGGACACTGTAGGCCCAGAAACACTGTAGGCCCGGAAACACTGTGGGCCCAGACACTGTAGGCCCAGAAACACTGTAGGCCCAGAAACACTGTAGGCTCAGAAACACTGTAGGCCCAGAAACACTGTCGGCCCGGACACTGTAGGTCCGGACACTGTAGGCCCGCACACTGTCGGTCCGGACACTGTGGGCCCAGAAACACTGTAGGCCCAGAAACACTGTAGGCCCAGAAACACTGTAGGCCCGGACACTGTAGGCCCAGAAACACTGTAGGCCCAGAAACACTGTAGGCCCAGAAACACTGTAGGCCCAGACACTGTTGGCCCAGAAACACTGTTGGCCCAGAAACACTGTAGGCCCAGAAACACTGTTGGCCCGGAAACACTGTAGGCCCAGAAACACTGTAGGCCCAGAAACACTGTAGGCCCAGAAACACTGTAGGCCCTGAAACACTGTAGGCCCAGAAACACTGTAGGCCCAGAAACACTGTAGGCCCAGAAACACTGTAGGCCCAGAAACACTGTAGGCCCAGAAACACTGTAGGCCCGGACATTGTAGGCCCGGACATTGTAGGCCCGGACATTGTAGGCCCGGACATTGTAGGCCCGGACATTGTAGGCCCGGACACCATAGGCCCAGAAACACTGTAGGCCCAGAAACACCATAGGCCCAGAAACACTGTAGGCCCAGAAACACTGTAGGCCCAGAAACACTGTAGGCCCAGAAACACTGTAGGCCCAGAAACACTGTAGGCCCAGAAACACTGTAGGCCCAGAAACACTGTAGGCCCAGACAGTGTAGGCCCAGAAACACTGTACGCCCGGAAACACTGTAGGCCCAGAAACACTGTAGGCCCAGAAACACTGTAGGCCCAGAAACACTGTAGGCCCGGACACACTGTAGGCCCGGACACACTGTAGGCCCGGAAACACTGTAGGCCCGGAAACACTGTAGGCCCGGAAACACTGTAGGCCCGGAAACACTGTAGGCCCAGAAACACTGTAGGCCCAGAAACACTGTAGGCCCAGAAACACTGTAGGCCCAGAAACACTGTAGGCCCAGAAACACTGTAGGCCCAGAAACACTGTAGGCCCAGAAACACTGTAGGCCCGGACACTGTAGGCCCGGACACTGTAGGCCCAGACGCTGTAGGCCCAGAGACACTGTAGGCCCAGAAACACTGTAGGCCCAGAAACACTGTAGGCCCGGACACACTGTAGGCCCAGACACACTGTAGGCCCAGACACACTGTAGGCCCAGAAACACTGTAGGCCCAGAAACACTGTGGGCCCAGAAACACTGTAGGCCCGGACACTGTAGGCCCAGAAACACTGTAGGCCCAGAAACACTGTAGGCTCAGAAACACTGTAGGCCCAGAAACACTGTCGGCCCGGACACTGTAGGTCCGGACACTGTAGGCCCGGACACTGTCGGCCCGGACACTGTGGGCCCAGAAACACTGTATGCCCAGAAACACTGTAGGCCCAGAAACACTGTAGGCCCAGAAACACTGTAGGCCCGGACACTGTAGGCCCGGACACTGTAGGCCCAGACGCTGTAGGCCCAGAGACACTGTAGGCCCAGAAACACTGTAGGCCCGGAAACACTGTGGGCCCAGACACTGTAGGCCCAGAAACACTGTAGGCCCAGAAACACTGTAGGCTCAGAAACACTGTAGGCCCAGAAACACTGTCGGCCCGGACACTGTAGGTCCGGACACTGTCGGCCCGGACACTGTGGGCCCAGAAACACTGTATGCCCAGAAACACTGTAGGCCCAGAAACACTGTAGGCCCAGAAACACTGTAGGCCCGGACACTGTAGGCCCAGAAACACTGTAGGCCCGGACACTGTAGGCCCAGAAACACTGTAGGCCCAGAAACACTGTAGGCCCAGAAACACTGTAGGCCCAGAAACACTGTAGGCCCAGAAACACTGTAGGCCCAGAAACACTGTAGGCCCAGAAACACTGTAGGCCCAGAAACACTGTAGGCCCAGAAACACTGTAGGCCCAGAAACACTGTAGGCCCGGACACTGTAGGCCCGGACACTGTAGGCCCAGACGCTATAGGCCCAGAGACACTGTAGGCCCAGACGCTATAGGCCCAGAGACACTGTAGGCCCAGAAACACTGTAGGCCCGGACGCACTGTAGGCCCGGACGCACTGTAGGCCCAGAAACACTGTAGGCCCAGAAACACTGTAGGCCCAGAAACACTGTAGGCCCAGAAACACTGTAGGCCCAGAAACACTGTGGGCCCAGGGACACTGTAGGCCCAGAAACACTGTGGGCCCGGAAACACTGTGGGCCCAGAAACACTGTCGGCCCGGACACTGTAGGTCCGGACACTGTAGGCCCGGACACTTTCGGTCCGGACACTGTGGGCCCAGAAACACTGTGGGCCCAGAAACACTGTAGGCCCAGAAACACTGTAGGCCCAGAAACACTGTAGGCCCAGAAACACTGTAGGCCCGGACACTGTAGGCCCAGAAACACTGTAGGCCCAGAAACACTGTAGGCCCAGAAACACTGTAGGCCCAGAAACACTGTAGGCCCGGAAACACTGTAGGCCCGGAAACACTGTAGGCCCGGAAACACTGTAGGCCCGGAAACACTGTAGGCCCGGAAACACTGTAGGCCCAGAAACACTGTAGGCCCAGAAACACTGTAGGCCCTGAAACACTGTAGGCCCTGAAACACTGTAGGCCCAGAAACACTGTAGGCCCAGAAACACTGTAGGCCCAGAAACACTGTAGGCCCGGACATTGTAGGCCCGGACATTGTAGGCCCGGACATTGTAGGCCCGGACATTGTAGGCCCGGACACCATAGGCCCAGAAACACTGTAGGCCCAGAAACACTGTAGGCCCAGAAACACTGTAGGCCCAGAGACAGTGTAGGCCCAGAAACACTGTACGCCCGGAAACACTGTAGGCCCGGACACTGTAGGCCCAGAAACACTGTAGGCCCAGAAACACTGTAGGCCCAGAAACACTGTAGGCCCAGAAACACTGTAGGCCCGGACACACTGTAGGCCCGGACACACTGTAGGCCCGGAAACACTGTAGGCCCTGAAACACTGTAGGCCCAGAAACACTGTAGGCCCAGAAACACTGTAGGCCCAGAAACACTGTAGGCGCAGAAACACTGTAGGCCCAGAAACACTGTAGGCCCAGAAACACTGTAGGCCCAGAAACACTGTAGGCCCAGAAACACTGTAGGCCCAGAAACACTGTAGGCCCGGACACTGTAGGCCCAGAAACACTGTAGGCCCGGAAACACTGTGGGCCCAGACACTGTAGGCCCAGAAACACTGTAGGCCCAGAAACACTGTAGGCTCAGAAACACTGTAGGCCCAGAAACACTGTCGGCCCGGACACTGTAGGTCCGGACACTGTAGGCCCGGACACTGTAGGCCCGGACACTGTCGGCCCGGACACTGTCGGCCCGGACACTGTGGGCCCAGAAACACTGTATGCCCAGAAACACTGTAGGCCCAGAAACACTGTAGGCCCGGACACTGTAGGCCCAGAAACACTGTAGGCCCAGAAACACTGTAGGCCCGGACACTGTAGGCCCAGAAACACTGTAGGCCCGGACACTGTAGGCCCAGAAACACTGTAGGTCCAGAAACACTGTAGGCTCAGAAACACTGTAGGCTCAGAAACACTGTAGGCCCAGAAACACTGTAGGCCCAGACACTGTTGGCCCAGAAACACTGTAGGCCCAGAAACACTGTAGGCCCAGAAACACTGTAGGCCCAGAAACACTGTAGGCCCAGAAACACTGTAGGCCCAGAAACACTGTAGGCCCTGAAACACTGTAGGCCCTGAAACACTGTAGGCCCTGAAACACTGTAGGCCCAGAAACACTGTAGGCCCAGAAACACTGTAGGCCCAGAAACACTGTAGGCCCGGACACCATAGGCCCAGAAACACTGTAGGCCCAGAAACACTGTAGGCCCAGAAACACTGTAGGCCCAGAAACACTGTAGGCCCAGGGACACTGTAGGCCCAGAAACACTATAGGCCCAGAGACACTGTAGGCCCAGAAACACTGTAGGCCCAGAAACACTGTAGGCCCAGAAACACTGTAGGCCCAGAAACACTGTAGGCCCAGAAACAGTGTAGGCCCAGAAACAGTGTAGGCCCAGAAACACTGTAGGCCCGGAAACACTGTAGGCCCGGAAACACTGTAGGCCCGGACACTGTAGGCCCAGAAACACTGTAGGCCCAGAAACACTGTAGGCCTAGAAACACTGTAGGCCCGGACACTGTAGGCCCAGAAACACTGTAGGCCCAGAAACACTGTAGGCCCGGAAACACTGTAGGCCCAGACAATGTAGGCCCAGAGACACTGTAGGACCAGACATTGTAGGCCCAGAAACACTGTAGGCCCAGAAACACTGTAGGCCCAGAAACACTGTAGGCCCAGAAACACTGTAGGCCCGGACATTGTAGGCCTGGACACCATAGGCCCAGAAACACTGTAGGCCCAGAAACACTGTAGGCCCGGACACACTGTAGGCCCGGACACTGTAGGCCCAGAAACACTGTAGGCCTAGAAACACTGTAGGCCCGGACACTGTAGGCCCGGACACTGTAGGCCCGGACACCATAGGCCCAGAAACACTGTAGGCCCAGAAACACTGTAGGCCCAGAAACACTGTAGGCCCAGAAACACTGTAGGCCCAGAAACACTGTAGGCCCAGAAACACTGTAGGCCCAGAAACACTGTAGCCCCGGACACTGTAGGCCCAGAAACACTGTAGGCCCAGAAACACTGTAGGCCCAGGGACACTGTAGGCCCAGGGACACTGTAGGCCCAGAAACACTGTAGGCCCAGAAACACTGTAGGCCCAGAAACATTGTAGGCCCGGACACTGTAGGCCCAGAAACACTGTAGGCCCAGAAACACTGTAGGCCCAGAAACACTGTAGGCCCAGAAACACTGTAGGCCCGGACACACTGTAGGCCCGGAAACACTGTAGGCCCGGAAACACTGTAGGCCCAGAAACACTGTAGGCCCAGAAACACTGTAGGCCCAGAAACACTGTAGGCCCAGAAACACTGTAGGCCCAGAAACACTGTAGGCCCAGAAACACTGTAGGCCCAGAAACACTGTAGGCCCGGACACTGTAGGCCCGGACACTGTAGGCCCAGACGCTGTAGGCCCAGAGACACTGTAGGCCCAGAAACACTGTAGGCCCAGAAACACTGTAGGCCCGGACACACTGTAGGCCCGGACACACTGTAGGCCCAGACACACTGTAGGCCCAGACACACTGTAGGCCCAGAAACACTGTAGGCCCAGAAACACTGTGGGCCCAGAAACACTGTCGGCCCGGACACTGTAGGCCCAGAAACACTGTAGGCCCGGAAACACTGTGGGCCCAGACACTGTAGGCCCAGAAACACTGTAGGCCCAGAAACACTGTAGGCTCAGAAACACTGTAGGCCCAGAAACACTGTCGGCCCGGACACTGTAGGTCCGGACACTGTAGGCCCGGACACTGTCGGCCCGGACACTGTGGGCCCAGAAACACTGTATGCCCAGAAACACTGTAGGCCCAGAAACACTGTAGGCCCAGAAACACTGTAGGCCCGGACACTGTAGGCCCAGACGCTGTAGGCCCAGAGACACTGTAGGCCCAGAAACACTGTAGGCCCAGAAACACTGTAGGCCCGGACACACTGTAGGCCCAGACACACTGTAGGCCCAGACACACTGTAGGCCCAGAAACACTGTAGGCCCAGAAACACTGTGGGCCCAGAAACACTGTAGGCCCGGACACTGTAGGCCCAGAAACACTGTAGGCCCGGAAACACTGTGGGCCCAGACACTGTAGGCCCAGAAACACTGTAGGCCCAGAAACACTGTAGGCTCAGAAACACTGTAGGCCCAGAAACACTGTCGGCCCGGACACTGTAGGTCCGGACACTGTGGGCCCAGAAACACTGTATGCCCAGAAACACTGTAGGCCCAGAAACACTGTAGGCCCAGAAACACTGTAGGCCCGGACACTGTAGGCCCAGAAACACTGTAGGCCCGGACACTGTAGGCCCAGAAACACTGTAGGCCCAGAAACACTGTAGGCCCAGAAACACTGTAGGCCCAGAAACACTGTAGGCCCAGAAACACTGTAGGCCCAGAAACACTGTAGGCCCAGAAACACTGTAGGCCCAGAAACACTGTAGGCCCAGAAACACTGTAGGCCCGGACACTGTAGGCCCGGACACTGTAGGCCCAGACGCTATAGGCCCAGAGACACTGTAGGCCCAGACGCTATAGGCCCAGAGACACTGTAGGCCCGGACGCACTGTAGGCCCGGACGCACTGTAGGCCCGGACGCACTGTAGGCCCAGAAACAATGTAGGCCCAGAAACACTGTAGGCCCAGAAACACTGTAGGCCCAGAAACACTGTAGGCCCAGAAACACTGTGGGCCCAGGGACACTGTAGGCCCAGAAACACTGTGGGCCCGGAAACACTGTGGGCCCAGAAACACTGTCGGCCCGGACACTGTAGGTCCGGACACTGTAGGCCCGGACACTTTCGGTCCGGACACTGTGGGCCCAGAAACACTGTGGGCCCAGAAACACTGTAGGCCCAGAAACACTGTAGGCCCAGAAACACTGTAGGCCCAGAAACACTGTAGGCCCGGACACTGTAGGCCCAGAAACACTGTAGGCCCAGAAACACTGTAGGCCCAGAAACACTGTAGGCCCAGAAACACTGTAGGCCCGGAAACACTGTAGGCCCGGAAACACTGTAGGCCCGGAAACACTGTAGGCCCGGAAACACTGTAGGCCCAGAAACACTGTAGGCCCAGAAACACTGTAGGCCCAGAAACACTGTAGGCCCTGAAACACTGTAGGCCCTGAAACACTGTAGGCCCAGAAACACTGTAGGCCCAGAAACACTGTAGGCCCAGAAACACTGTAGGCCCGGACATTGTAGGCCCGGACATTGTAGGCCCGGACATTGTAGGCCCGGACATTGTAGGCCCGGACACCATAGGCCCAGAAACACTGTAGGCCCAGAAACACTGTAGGCCCAGAAACACTGTAGGCCCAGAGACAGTGTAGGCCCAGAAACACTGTACGCCCGGAAACACTGTAGGCCCGGACACTGTAGGCCCAGAAACACTGTAGGCCCAGAAACACTGTAGGCCCAGAAACACTGTAGGCCCGGACACACTGTAGGCCCGGACACACTGTAGGCCCGGAAACACTGTAGGCCCTGAAACACTGTAGGCCCAGAAACACTGTAGGCCCAGAAACACTGTAGGCCCAGAAACACTGTAGGCGCAGAAACACTGTAGGCCCAGAAACACTGTAGGCCCAGAAACACTGTAGGCCCAGAAACACTGTAGGCCCAGAAACACTGTAGGCCCAGAAACACTGTAGGCCCGGACACTGTAGGCCCAGAAACACTGTAGGCCCGGAAACACTGTGGGCCCAGACACTGTAGGCCCAGAAACACTGTAGGCCCAGAAACACTGTAGGCTCAGAAACACTGTAGGCCCAGAAACACTGTCGGCCCGGACACTGTAGGTCCGGACACTGTAGGCCCGGACACTGTAGGCCCGGACACTGTCGGCCCGGACACTGTCGGCCCGGACACTGTGGGCCCAGAAACACTGTATGCCCAGAAACACTGTAGGCCCAGAAACACTGTAGGCCCGGACACTGTAGGCCCAGAAACACTGTAGGCCCAGAAACACTGTAGGCCCGGACACTGTAGGCCCAGAAACACTGTAGGCCCAGAAACACTGTAGGCCCGGAAACACTGTAGGCCCGGAAACACTGTAGGCCCGGAAACACTGTAGGCCCGGAAACACTGTAGGCCCTGAAACACTGTAGGCCCAGAAACACTGTAGGCCCTGAAACACTGTAGGCCCTGAAACACTGTAGGCCCAGAAACACTGTAGGCCCAGAAACACTGTAGGCCCAGAAACACTGTAGGCCCAGAAACACTGTAGGCCCGGACATTGTAGGCCCGGACATTGTAGGCCCGGACATTGTAGGCCCGGACATTGTAGGCCCGGACATTGTAGGCCCGGACACCATAGGCCCAGAAACACTGTAGGCCCAGAAACACTGTAGGCCCAGAAACACTGTAGGCCCAGAGACAGTGTAGGCCCAGAAACACTGTACGCCCGGAAACACTGTAGGCCCGGACACTGTAGGCCCAGAAACACTGTAGGCCCAGAAACACTGTAGGCCCAGAAACACTGTAGGCCCGGACACACTGTAGGCCCGGACACACTGTAGGCCCGGAAACACTGTAGGCCCTGAAACACTGTAGGCCCAGAAACACTGTAGGCCCAGAAACACTGTAGGCCCAGAAACACTGTAGGCGCAGAAACACTGTAGGCCCAGAAACACTGTAGGCCCAGAAACACTGTAGGCCCAGAAACACTGTAGGCCCAGAAACACTGTAGGCCCAGAAACACTGTAGGCCCGGACACTGTAGGCCCAGAAACACTGTAGGCCCGGAAACACTGTGGGCCCAGACACTGTAGGCCCAGAAACACTGTAGGCCCAGAAACACTGTAGGCTCAGAAACACTGTAGGCCCAGAAACACTGTCGGCCCGGACACTGTAGGCCCGGACACTGTAGGCCCGGACACTGTAGGCCCGGACACTGTCGGCCCGGACA
This sequence comes from Rhinoraja longicauda, assembly GCF_053455715.1. NCBI lineage: Eukaryota > Metazoa > Chordata > Chondrichthyes > Rajiformes > Arhynchobatidae > Rhinoraja > Rhinoraja longicauda. Next base: position 6,315 of record NW_027602853.1, on the reverse strand, counting down.
CTGTCGGCCCGGACACTGTGGGCCCAGAAACACTGTATGCCCAGAAACACTGTAGGCCCAGAAACACTGTAGGCCCGGACACTGTAGGCCCAGAAACACTGTAGGCCCAGAAACACTGTAGGCCCGGACACTGTAGGCCCAGAAACACTGTAGGCCCGGACACTGTAGGCCCAGAAACACTGTAGGTCCAGAAACACTGTAGGCTCAGAAACACTGTAGGCTCAGAAACACTGTAGGCCCAGAAACACTGTAGGCCCAGACACTGTTGGCCCAGAAACACTGTAGGCCCAGAAACACTGTAGGCCCAGAAACACTGTAGGCCCAGAAACACTGTAGGCCCAGAAACACTGTAGGCCCAGAAACACTGTAGGCCCTGAAACACTGTAGGCCCTGAAACACTGTAGGCCCTGAAACACTGTAGGCCCAGAAACACTGTAGGCCCAGAAACACTGTAGGCCCAGAAACACTGTAGGCCCGGACACCATAGGCCCAGAAACACTGTAGGCCCAGAAACACTGTAGGCCCAGAAACACTGTAGGCCCAGAAACACTGTAGGCCCAGGGACACTGTAGGCCCAGAAACACTATAGGCCCAGAGACACTGTAGGCCCAGAAACACTGTAGGCCCAGAAACACTGTAGGCCCAGAAACACTGTAGGCCCAGAAACACTGTAGGCCCAGAAACAGTGTAGGCCCAGAAACAGTGTAGGCCCAGAAACACTGTAGGCCCGGAAACACTGTAGGCCCGGAAACACTGTAGGCCCGGACACTGTAGGCCCAGAAACACTGTAGGCCCAGAAACACTGTAGGCCTAGAAACACTGTAGGCCCGGACACTGTAGGCCCAGAAACACTGTAGGCCCAGAAACACTGTAGGCCCGGAAACACTGTAGGCCCAGACAATGTAGGCCCAGAGACACTGTAGGACCAGACATTGTAGGCCTAGAAACACTGTAGGCCCAGAAACACTGTAGGCCCGGAAACACTGTAGGCCCAGAAACACTGTAGGCCCAGAAACACTGTAGGCCCTGAAACACTGTAGGCCCTGAAACACTGTAGGCCCAGAAACACTGTAGGCCCAGAAACACTGTAGGCCCAGAAACACTGTAGGCCCAGAAACACTGTAGGCCCGGACATTGTAGGCCCGGACATTGTAGGCCCGGACATTGTAGGCCCGGACATTGTAGGCCCGGACATTGTAGGCCCGGACATTGTAGGCCCGGACATTGTAGGCCCGGACACCATAGGCCCAGAAACACTGTAGGCCCAGAAACACTGTAGGCCCAGAAACACTGTAGGCCCAGAGACAGTGTAGGCCCAGAAACACTGTACGCCCGGAAACACTGTAGGCCCGGACACTGTAGGCCCAGAAACACTGTAGGCCCAGAAACACTGTAGGCCCAGAAACACTGTAGGCCCGGACACACTGTAGGCCCGGACACACTGTAGGCCCGGAAACACTGTAGGCCCTGAAACACTGTAGGCCCAGAAACACTGTAGGCCCAGAAACACTGTAGGCCCAGAAACACTGTAGGCGCAGAAACACTGTAGGCCCAGAAACACTGTAGGCCCAGAAACACTGTAGGCCCAGAAACACTGTAGGCCCAGAAACACTGTAGGCCCAGAAACACTGTAGGCCCGGACACTGTAGGCCCAGAAACACTGTAGGCCCGGAAACACTGTGGGCCCAGACACTGTAGGCCCAGAAACACTGTAGGCCCAGAAACACTGTAGGCTCAGAAACACTGTAGGCCCAGAAACACTGTCGGCCCGGACACTGTAGGTCCGGACACTGTAGGCCCGGACACTGTAGGCCCGGACACTGTCGGCCCGGACACTGTCGGCCCGGACACTGTGGGCCCAGAAACACTGTATGCCCAGAAACACTGTAGGCCCAGAAACACTGTAGGCCCGGACACTGTAGGCCCAGAAACACTGTAGGCCCAGAAACACTGTAGGCCCGGACACTGTAGGCCCAGAAACACTGTAGGCCCGGACACTGTAGGCCCAGAAACACTGTAGGTCCAGAAACACTGTAGGGTCCAGAAACACTGTAGGCTCAGAAACACTGTAGGCTCAGAAACACTGTAGGCCCAGAAACACTGTAGGCCCAGACACTGTTGGCCCAGAAACACTGTAGGCCCAGAAACACTGTAGGCCCAGAAACACTGTAGGCCCAGAAACACTGTAGGCCCAGAAACACTGTAGGCCCAGAAACACTGTAGGCCCTGAAACACTGTAGGCCCTGAAACACTGTAGGCCCTGAAACACTGTAGGCCCAGAAACACTGTAGGCCCAGAAACACTGTAGGCCCAGAAACACTGTAGGCCCGGACACCATAGGCCCAGAAACACTGTAGGCCCAGAAACACTGTAGGCCCAGAAACACTGTAGGCCCAGAAACACTGTAGGCCCAGGGACACTGTAGGCCCAGAAACACTATAGGCCCAGAGACACTGTAGGCCCAGAAACACTGTAGGCCCAGAAACACTGTAGGCCCAGAAACACTGTAGGCCCAGAAACACTGTAGGCCCAGAAACAGTGTAGGCCCAGAAACAGTGTAGGCCCAGAAACACTGTAGGCCCGGAAACACTGTAGGCCCGGAAACACTGTAGGCCCGGACACTGTAGGCCCAGAAACACTGTAGGCCCAGAAACACTGTAGGCCTAGAAACACTGTAGGCCCGGACACTGTAGGCCCAGAAACACTGTAGGCCCAGAAACACTGTAGGCCCGGAAACACTGTAGGCCCAGACAATGTAGGCCCAGAGACACTGTAGGACCAGACATTGTAGGCCCAGAAACACTGTAGGCCCAGAAACACTGTAGGCCCAGAAACACTGTAGGCCCAGAAACACTGTAGGCCCGGACATTGTAGGCCTGGACACCATAGGCCCAGAAACACTGTAGGCCCAGAAACACTGTAGGCCCGGACACACTGTAGGCCCGGACACTGTAGGCCCAGAAACACTGTAGGCCTAGAAACACTGTAGGCCCGGACACTGTAGGCCCGGACACTGTAGGCCCGGACACCATAGGCCCAGAAACACTGTAGGCCCAGAAACACTGTAGGCCCAGAAACACTGTAGGCCCAGAAACACTGTAGGCCCAGAAACACTGTAGGCCCAGAAACACTGTAGGCCCAGAAACACTGTAGCCCCGGACACTGTAGGCCCAGAAACACTGTAGGCCCAGAAACACTGTAGGCCCAGGGACACTGTAGGCCCAGGGACACTGTAGGCCCAGAAACACTGTAGGCCCAGAAACACTGTAGGCCCAGAAACATTGTAGGCCCGGACACTGTAGGCCCAGAAACACTGTAGGCCCAGAAACACTGTAGGCCTAGAAACACTGTAGGCCCGGACACTGTAGGCCCAGACACTGTAGGCCCAGAAACACTGTAGGCCCAGAAACACTGTAGGCCCGGAAACACTGTAGGCCCAGACAATGTAGGCCCAGAGACACTGTAGGACCAGACATTGTAGGCCCAGAAACATTGTAGGCCCAGAAACACTGTAGGCCCAGAAACACTGTAGGCCCAGAAACACTGTAGGCCCAGAAACACTGTAGGCCCGGACATTGTAGGCCTGGACACCATAGGCCCAGAAACACTATAGGCCCAGAAACACTGTAGGCCCAGAAACACTGTAGGCCCAGAAACACTGTAGGCCCGGACACACTGTAGGCCCAGAAACACTGTAGGCCCAGAAACATTGTAGGCCCGGACACTATAGGCCCAGAGACACTGTAGGCCCAGAAACACTGTAGGCCCAGAGACACTGTAGGCCCAGAAACACTGTAGGCCCAGACAGTGTAGGCCCAGAAACACTGTACGCCCAGAAACACTGCAGGCCCGGACACTGTAGGCCCGGACACTGTAGGCCCAGAAACACTGTAGGCCCAGAAACACTGTAGGCCCAGAAACACTGTAGGCCCAGAAACACTGTAGGCCCAGAAACACTGTAGGCCTAGAAACACTGTAGGCCCAGACACTGTAGGCCCAGAAACACTGTAGGCCCAGAAACACTGTAGGCCCAGAAACACTGTAGGCCCGGAAACACTGTAGGCCCAGACAATGTAGGCCCAGAGACACTGTAGGACCGGACACTGTAGGACCAGAAACACTGTAGGCCCGGAAACACTGTAGGCCCAGACAATGTAGGCCCAGAGACACTGTAGGCCCAGAAACACTGTAGGCCCAGAAACACTGTAGGCCCAGAAACACTGTAGGCCCAGAAACACTGTAGGCCCAGAAACACTGTAGGCCCAGAAACACTGTAGGCCCAGAAACACTGTAGGCCCAGAGAGACTGTAGGCCCAGAGACACTGTAGGCCCAGAGACACTGTAGGCCCAGAAACACTGTAGGCCCAGAAACACTGTAGGCCCAGCAACACTGTAGGCCCAGCAACACTGTAGGCCCAGAAACACTGTAGGCCCCGAAACACTGTAGGCCCAGAAACACTGTAGGCCCAGAAACACTGTAGGCCCAGAAACACTGTAGTCCCAGAAACACTGTAGGCCCAGAAACACTGTAGGCCCAGAAACACTGTAGGCCCAGAAACACTGTAGGCCCGGACACTGTAGGCCCAGAAACACTGTAGGCCCGGAAACACTGTGGGCCCAGACACTGTAGGCCCAGAAACACTGTAGGCTCAGAAACACTGTAGGCCCAGAAACACTGTCGGCCCGAACACTGTAGGCCCGGACACTGTAGGCCCGGACACTGTCGGCCCGGACACTGTGGGCCCAGAAACACTGTAGGCCCAGAAACACTGTAGGCCCAGAAACACTGTAGGCCCGGACACTGTAGGCCCAGAAACACTGTAGGCCCAGAAACACTGTAGGCCCAGAAACACTGTAGGCCCAGAAACACTGTAGGTCCAGAAACACTGTAGGCTCAGAAACACTGTAGGCTCAGAAACACTGTAGCCCCGGACACTGTCGGCCCAGAAACACTGTCGGCCCAGAAACACTGTAGGCCCAGGGACACTGTAGGCCCAGAAACACTGTAGGCCCAGAAACACTGTAGGCCCAGAAACATTGTAGGCCCGGACACTGTAGGCCCAGAGACACTGTAGGCCCAGAGACACTGTAGGCCCAGAAACACTGTAGGCCCAGACAGTGTAGGCCCGGAAACACTGCAGGCCCGGACACTGTAGGCCCAGAAACACTGTAGGCCCAGAAACACTGTAGGCCCAGAAACACTGTAGGCCTAGAAACACTGTAGGCCCGGACACTGTAGGCCCAGACACTGTAGGCCCAGAAACACTGTAGGCCCAGAAACACTGTAGGCCCGGAAACACTGTAGGCCCAGACAATGTAGGCCCAGAGACACTGTAGGACCGGACACTGTAGGTCCAGACATTGTAGGCCCAGAAACACTGTAGGCCCAGAAACACTGTAGGCCCAGACACTGTAGGCCCAGAAACACTGTAGGCCCGGACACTGTAGGCCCGGACACTGTAGGCCCAGAAACACTGTAGGCACAGAAACATTGTAGGCCCGGACACTATAGGCCCAGACACTATAGGCCCAGAGACACTGTAGTCCCAGAAACACTGTAGGCCCAGAAACACTGTAGGCCCAGACAGTGTAGGCCCAGAAACACTGTACGCCCGGAAACACTGCAGGCCCGGACACTGTAGGCCCGGACACTGTAGGCCCAGAAACACTGTAGGCCCAGAAACACTGTAGGCCTAGAAACACTGTAGGCCCGGACACTGTAGGCCCAGACACTGTAGGCCCAGAAACACTGTAGGCCCAGAAACAATGTAGGCCCGGAAACACTGTAGGCCCAGACAATGTAGGCCCAGAGACACTGTAGGACCGGACACTGTAGGTCCAGACATTGTAGGCCCAGAAACACTGTAGGCCCGGAAACACTGTAGGCCCAGACAATGTAGGCCCAGAGACACTGTAGGCCCAGAAACACTGTAGGACTGGACACTGTAGGTCCAGACATTGTAGGCCCGGACACTGTAGGCCCGGACAGTAGTAGATTTGCTGGTCGGCGCGGACGGACTGGGTGGGGAAGGGATTGTGTTTCCACGCTGGGTGACTTTGTGACTCTCCCCCTCTCTCCCTCCCCCCTCTCTCCCCCCTCTCTCCCCCCTCTCTCTCCCCCTCTCTCTCTCCCCCTCTCTCCCTCCCCCCTCTCTCTCCCCCCTCTCTCCCCCCTCTCTCTCCCCCTCTCTCTCCCCCTCCCTCCCTCCCTCTCTCTCCCCCCTCTCTCTCCCCCCTCTCTCTCCCCCCTCTCCCCCCTCTCTCTACCCCAGGTGAGGTTGGGGACTGGAAGAACCACTTCACTGTGGCGCAGAG